>NC_058089.1:229611-322832 GCF_014858855.1 Bufo gargarizans
TATAGTTTCAACTTCTGGAGACCAGAGATGTCTTTTTACTGACTGCAAGCAGAGGAATGATGAGGAAATAGATAGTTATAAAAACTTGCAGAACTTCCCATGATACAATATGAGTGCCTGGCCCTTTAAGAGTGCTGCAGACGAGGTCTCACCTGATCAGCTCTGGGGACTGGATGATGGCCTCCCACAATATTCTCTCGGATGCAGTGACGATCCTCCTCGGGGATAGTGTGAGTGGGCACTTCTCCAGGGGTCACTTCGCGATCCGGCCAATACTGAGTGATCATATTCTTCAGGTATATGACACCTACAGGGAGGACGGGGAATTACAACCTGTGATATCAGTTCCTGGGAAAGCTGGGTGGATGAAATAGCAGGATTGTGACACCCAGCTTTCCTAGGACGACTCGAGGAGGCAGGAAATCTGAGCAGCGGAAAGTTCCGTCTGAGCCGCTCGGACGCCGCGTTCTGCACATTGAGCAGATTTGTTCGCCATGTTCCCGGTAAGAAACAGAAAACCTTAAATTACGGATCCGCTTTAGAGGCGGCGAGCAGCTGCACGGACGCCACGTCTCGCCCTGGGAGAGCGCCATCTTTTTTTCCTGTAGGTTCTAATCCTCGCCCGACACTGAAGGGTTACCCGGAGCGGCACTCACCTGCTTGCCGGACTGGCAGCTCCAGCTGCTCGGACATGGTGATCTGCAGCAGGGTGGACACGAAGGTCACAGACTTGTGGGACTGGAGGGGAAACAAAACAAGCAGGAATGAAAGACTGATACACTGTAACAAACCCTCAGACGTGTGCGCAGCTAACAGAGCGGACACAACTGTAACAAACCCTCAGCTGTGCGCAGGACAGGGCTGCTGCCTGTGGATGTAAGATTGCCTTTATTTATTGACAGCAAACAGAGTTCTTGAAAACGAAGCGATACAGAAAGTAAGACACTGAAGAGGCCCCAGAACTAGTCGCCCGGTGCAGTGTGAATGGCGCCCGATCGTCCCCCGCGTCTGCAGGCAAACTCTTAAAGGGCCCATCACATTTTCTGGATGCAACTGTAGCAAAACCTCAGCTGTGTGTGAAGGACTAAGTCCCTGGATTTCAACTTTGGAGAGACAGGTTTCCATCTACTGACAGCAAGCAGAGCTCATGTAATGGACAGAAATTGACCCCAGGTGTATGAACAGTTTTATCTACATAGGACTTTCAGTCCTGTCATGATAAGCGGCCGGCACGGGGGAGGGGATCAGCGTCACCTGGGGTCACACGGCCACAGGGAGCGGAGGTATAGACTGCAGAGAATGTGCTGAATGCGGCACATCTGACAGGCCCGTCTCTGCTTCATCAGCAGCACATTAATCCGTCCACAGCCGCCACCCAGCTTTCCACAGACCCTGAAAGACCCTACCAGTCTCCGACTGCTGTGCCCACGGGGCAGCCTTCAGTCAGTTCATGAACCCGGAGGCTCAGGATGAGCATGACTATAGGTTCCTATCCAATTAAGGGTCCATTCACACGTCCGTGTTTTGCGGATCTGCAAAACACGGACACCTGCAATCCGCAGACCGCACATCACAGACAATATAATAGAAAACGCCTTTTCTGGTCCGCAATTGCAGACAAGAATAGGACATGTTCTATTTTTTTCAGGAACGGAATTACGGATGCGGAAATATGGATACAGATCCCGAAAATGTGGATGCGGATCCGTTCCAGCCCCATTGAAAGTGAATGGGTCTGAAAATTGCGGAACAAACGCGGACCCAAATTATGGACGTGTAAATGGACCCTAAACAGGAATATGAATGGTGACGTGGGGCCCCCAGGATCTAGAAGGCCTGTGTTTCAATTCCACCATATTAGGAGATTTCTGCTTGCTGTCAGTGAATTAATCTGTTATATGCTGCGTGACGATGCAAGGGGAACCTGATTGTGTGTCACAATGTCTGATCCGCTCAGGGATAAGAGTTCCCCTTTAGAGGTTCAGTTTTGGGGCGACCTGGAGAGACTAGCACCCGCCATGCAGCGAGGACACATGCATCGTGCTCTCTTCAACAAACTTTATTCACAAAGTCCCAGAGAACGCGTGTCGGAATGTCACTGCGTTACGAGAAGCAGAAGGGCCCCAGAGAGGGAAGGAGGAGGAGCCCGGGGCCGTCAGCTGCTTGTGAGTCACCGCACAGAACCGCATGCAGGAAATGACTCGAACAGGAAGTGGAGAGAATGAGGAGCCGGGGAGGGGGATGGAGCTGCAGACCGCCTGGCCAGGGCGCAACACATCGGGACCGTCCTTCAAGATCCCAGAACTACAGGGCTCCTCCGTCACCTCTCCGGGGTGTGACCGTCACTGGACGGCCCAAAGAGTCCTAAAAACGCAGCATCTCAAACCCCCTCCTGGTCTTCTGAGCCATCACAACAAGGCCTCAGCGTCGTCCCCTCCCCCGAGCGGTCAGAACAAACTCCTGCATGAAGCTCCCAACATCCTCACTACCACTCCCAGCAGCTGCGGACAATTAGCTGTAGTACTATGCAAGAGACTGAATCTGACCGGCAGGGGTCCGCACCACCCGGACCCCGCTGACCAGCTGTAAAAAGAGGCGGCTTCCTGGTCAGTACATCATCGGAGTGCTTGAGATTACCCCCTGCAACCGCCACTGAGGAAGGCAGGTCATCAATATACATGGCAGGGAAGACCCCTTTAAAGGCTTGTCTAAGGCCCTCCCTTGATTACAGTAACACTTTTTCAATGGTACTGCTTAATGAGCCAGTTATACGGCCGCGCCCCCGCTCGCCGGACCTGGAGAGCAGCGCCGCCCCCCCGCTATCGCCAGAACCGGAGAGCAGCAGGCCCCCCCCCCCCGCCAGAACCGGAGAGCACAGCAGCGCCCCCCCCCCCCCCCCGCCAGACACGGAGAGCAGCAGCAGCGCCGCCCCCTCATCCCCCCCCCCGCCAGACCCGGAGAGCAAGCAAGCGCCCCCCCCCCCCCCGACAGACCCGGAGAGCAGCAGCAGCGCCGCCCCCTCTCCCCCCCCCCCCCCGCCAGACCCGGAGAGCAGCAGCGCCCCCCCCCCCCCCCCAGACCCGAGAGCAGCAGCAGCGCCGCCCCCTCCCCCCCCCCCGCCAGACCAGCAGCAGCAGCGCCGCCCCCTCCCCCCCCCCCCCCCAGACCCGGAGAGCAGCAGCAGCGCCGCCCCCCCCCTCCCCCCCCCCCCACACCCGAGAGCAGCAGCACGCCGCCCCCTCCCCCCCCCCCGCCAGACCCTAGAGCAGCAGCGCCCCCCCCCCCCCGAGAGCAGCAGCGCCCCCCCCCCCCGGAGAGCAGCAGCGCCCCCCCCCCCCCCCCCCGCCAGACCCGGAGAGCAGCAGCAGCGCCGCCTCCCCCCCCCCCCCCCCCCAGACCCGGAGAGCAGCAGCGCCGCCTCCCCCCCCCCCCCCCCGCCAGACCCGGAGCAGCAGCAGCGCCGCCCCCTCCCCCCCCCCCCCTTCGCCAGACCCAGAGCAGCAGCAGCGCCGCCCCCTCTCCCCCCCCCCCCGTTCGCCATACCCGGAAGCAGCACAGCGCCGCCCCCTCCCCCCCCC
Source organism: Bufo gargarizans (assembly GCF_014858855.1). Classification (NCBI taxonomy): domain Eukaryota; kingdom Metazoa; phylum Chordata; class Amphibia; order Anura; family Bufonidae; genus Bufo; species Bufo gargarizans. The sequence goes on from NC_058089.1 coordinate 233,190, forward strand.
CCCGTTCGCCAGAACCCGGAGAGCAGCAGACGCCCCCCTCCCCCCCCCCCCCGTTCGCCAGACCCTGGAGAGCAGCAGCAGCGCCGCCCCCTCCCCCCCCCCCGTTCGCCAGACCCGAGAGCAGCAGCAGCGCCGCCCCCTCCCCCCCCCCCCGTTCGCCAGACCCGGAGAGCAGCAGCAGCGCCGCCCCCTCCCCCCCCCCCCGTTCGCCAGACCCGGAGAGCAGCAGCGCCGCCCCCTCCCCCCCCCCCCCCGTTCGCCAGACCCTATAGCAGCAGCAGCGCGCCCCCCCTCCCCCCCCCCCCCCGTTCGCCAGACCCGAGAGCAGCAGCAGCGCCGCCCCTCTCCCCCCCCCCCGTTCGCCAGACCCTGAGAGCAGCAGCAGCGCCGCCCCCTCCCCCCCCCCGTTCGCCAACCCGAGAGCAGCAGCAGCGCCCCGCCCCCCCCCCCCCGTTCGCCAGACAGAGCGCCGCCCCCCTCCCCACCCCGTTCGCCAGACCCGGAGAGCAATCAGCCAGCGCCGCCACCTCCCCCACCCACCCCGTTTCGCCAGACCGGGAGAGCAGCAGCAGCGCCGCCCCCTCCCCCCACGTTCGCAGACCGGGAGCAGCAGCAGCGCCGCCCCCGCCCCCCCCCTGTTCGGCCAGAACCCGGAGAGCAGCAGCAACGCCGCCCCTTCCCCCCCCATTCGCAGACCCGGAGGAGCAGCAGCGCGCCCCCTCCCCCCCCGTTCGCCAGACCCGGAGGCAGCAGCGCACCACCCCCCCCACAGAGAGCAGTCGCCGCCCATTCCCCCCCCCCCCCCCGCTCGCCAGGACCCGCGAGAGCAGCAGCGCCCCCTCCCCCCCGTCGCCAGACACGGAGAGCAGCAGCGCCGTCCCCCTCCCCCCCGTTCGCCAGACCCCAGAGAGCAGCAGCGCCGACTGAAAGTTGTTCCTGTAAGCAAGGAGGAAACATGAAAAATATATTGTATAACTTTAAGAAACTGGTCACATCTGACCGGACCCCAGAGTGATCCTGAGCGGGGGGCACCATCCGGTCAGGGAAGGAACCAGGAGAGGGCCGTCTCCTGTACCCCACATTCCCACCACTTATTTCAGGTCATTATTTGTGACAGAAGTCGTTACATTAGCCGCCCCCCCCCCCCCCCCTAATACTAGGGGCACCGGGGAAGGGGCCGAGGAGCACTGCAACGTCTCCAATGCAGACACTGACCCTGAATGACAACCATCTGCACTTGTGTCAGTCCTTACTGCAGATCTGGCATTTTGTTCAGGAGAAAAGGCTGAACAGAGCTACAGGTCCCTCCCAGAACAGGTGACAAGAATACCAGAACCCTCATCCTCCGCAGCTGCGACTCATGTAAATATGACAGAACTGAAGTGAACGTCTGCAGAGTAGACAGAACGGGGCCACCCGAAGTCAATTCGCTCACCCCTACTCATTTCCATGGTTACGACCACCCTGAAAGCCAGCAGTGGTGGTCGTGCTTGCACACTATAGATAAAAGCACAGCCCTGTGTGAGCTTTTTACTACATGCGACCACCGCTGCTGGGTTGCAGGGTGGTCTGTAACCATGGAAACGAGCAGTGTATAATGTGATGGAAAATGAATCCAGCCAGCGAAAGAGGCGACATGGAGACTCACTGTACATTAGGAAGCGCCTGGTCTATATGATAAAGGGTTCTCTGACCTCAGTAAACGGCATTTAAGTCTTGATCTCACAGCTGAAGGTTTGTTACAACGTTTAGACAATGTTCTGTGGGCTGAACACGCCCCGACATTCTGTTACACTGTGTCAGTGCAGGAAAGATTATCAGTCCGGAGTTCTGACTGTTGTACTGACAGGAAACAACTGTAACAAACCCTCAGCAGTGCAAAGCGTTAGGTCAGGAAGGGCTCACAACCTCTAGAAATAAAGGAGTGGCTCAATTCATTGACAGTAAGCAGAGATCTTGAAAATGAGAACTAAAATTGAGGCTACTTTCACACTTGCGTTTTGGGTGGATCCGTCATGGATCTGCAAAAACAGATGATCCTTAACAATAATACAACCGCATGCATCCGTTCTGAACAGATCCGTATTATCTGTACTACAGCCAAGATGGATCCGTTTTCTATTGCGCCAGATTGTGTCAGTGAAAACGGATCCGTCCCCATTGACTTGCATTGTGTGCCAGGACGGATCCGTTTTCTATTGCGCCAGATTGTGTCAGTGAAAACGGATCCATCCCCATTGACTTGCATTGTGTGCCAGGACGGATCCGTTTTCTATTGCGCCAGATTGTGTCAGTGAAAACGGATCCGTCCCCATTGACTTGCATTGTGTGTCAGGACGGATCCGTTTTCTATTGCGCCAGATTGTCCCAGTGAAAACAGATCCGTCCCCATTGACTTGCATTGTGTGCCAGGACGGATCCGTTTTCTATTGCGCCAGATTGTCCCAGTGAAAACGGATCCGTCCCCATTGACTTGCATTGTGTGCCAGGACGGATCTGTTTTCTATTGCGCCAGATTGTCCCAGTGAAAACAGATCCGTCCCCATTGACTTGCATTGTGTGCCAGGACGGATCTGTTTTCTATTGCGCCAGATTGTCCCAGTGAAAACGGATCCGTCCCCATTGACTTGCATTGTGTGCCAGGACGGATCTGTTTTCTATTGCGCCAGATTGTCCCAGTGAAAACGGATCCGTCCCCATTGACTTGCATTGAGTGCCAGGACGGATCCGTTTGGCTGCAGGCAGCGTTTTGGTGTCGGCCTCCAGAGCGGAATGGAGACGGATCGGAGGCGAACTGACGCATTCTGAGCGGATCCTTCTACATCCAGAATGCATTAGAGCCCTGAGCGGATCGCAGAAACGGAAACCAGAACGCCAGCGTGAGCGTAGACTCAGTATAAACAATTAATATTCAACAAAACTATTTAAAAAAAAAAAAAACGCATTCTCCCGGATTAAGACATTTTCTCGGGTTTCTGCATCCGCCCGTTTTTCACGGTGGAGCGTCCATATTTACATGAAGTCACATGTCCACCGGTACTCACGGCGATGACATCACTACGGACACACGGTAATGACAGCGCAGAAAATGTCTGGGAAATTATATCAAAACGTATTAATTATTCAGATTTTAAATTATTACAACTTTATTTTCCAGTCTGTCCCTTTAAGAGGGTTTTTTTGTTTTTTATTTCTCTTTTTTTTTTTTTTTAGGAGGAAATGTCTGAACCGGGAGAAACATACGGACGTGACACGGAGCAGACTGGGTACATGAGGGCCCGGCGGGCCCCGGCTCTCACCTCGTTGAGCTGCCTCTCGGCCGCCTCCCTCAGGGCCGGGTCCATGGTGCCCCGCAGGGCCTCGATCAGAATGCTGGGGTCCATGGTGCCGGAGACGCGCCGCTTCCCTGTCAGAGTCCGGGGCTAGAGACGAGCTGCGCACATGGAGCCGCCACACAGCTCAGCGCCCGGCGCGAAAGGAAGGAGAGCGCCAAGGCCCCGGATGGATCCGCCCCCCCCAGGCGTCGGACAACGTCACTTCCGGCCGCCGCTGCGCTGCCTCCTGGGACTTGTAGTCTCTGCTGGTAACGGGTCGGGGGGTGTCCCGGGGGCGCGTGGAGGCGTTCTGAGCGTCACAAAATGTCTGCCAGAAACGGCGGCCCCAGCAGGTCACAGTTCCCTTAGTCTTCACGAATGCTGGGAGTTGTAGTGCAGCAGTCGGAGGTGACTACTGCAGTCCACGGGTAGTATATAAATGGGTTAATACCAGGCCACAGCTTCCTCTGTGACTGCTCATCCTGAGCTTCTCGGTTCATGAATAGAATGCTAGGCATACAGATAACTAGCTGCCCAGTGTAAGGGCTCATGCAGACGAGCGCGTCCTCCGTGCTGCAGACAATTAGCCGTTTGCGGAACCGTTGGTCCGTGATCTGCGATACCTTCAATAGTGGAAACAAATCGAGCCGCGATCCCACGGAAGCACTTCGTGGCGCCGCCGCTCCGTATCTAGCGTACGAGGCTGGTCCCCGTATATTGCGGACCCACGCTCGTGTGCATAAGCCCTAAGACAGGGAGCTGCGGCTGCCACGTGATGCTCCTCCGTGTTCAGCGTGGTGGCCGGGGACGTGGCTCCGGGTAATACTCGCAGGCATGTCAGGTGAACGCTCTGGAACGTGCGGCGCCGTCTTCTCCCACCTCAGATATCGTTAGTCACTGACGATAAATATCTTGTGTCCGCAGCAGCGATTGTGGCGCCATCTCACCACCAGCTGTCGTATCATCCGCAGTCGCTGAGCTCGATGAGGGCGACATGTAGGGCCCTGATCAGCCTCGTATCACAGAGAACAGATCGAGCGCTGGCGACGTACGTCCATGATGGCCGCCCCGGATACCACCCTGTAGAAGGCCTCAGGAGTGGAGAAAACGGACTAAGGGGCCATTCACAACACCGTATATGTTTTGCGGTCCCCGAAATTCCGAATTTAGCAGAACACCGCCGGCCCTAGGATACAAATGCCTATTCTTCTCTGCAGCTGTGGTCGATAGGACATCTTCTATCTTTTTTGCAGGACCACAGAGCCGAAGTACGGATCCGGGCGGCACATGGTGTTCCGTGCGAAATCAACCTGTCACGTGGATTTAGAAATCCTCAACATATCAATTCTGAAGATTTCACTCTGCAGAAAAAAACATCAAATCTGCACCCAAAAAAAAACAAACACAAAGGAATCCACACAGAATTTCTGTAAAACATCCTGCACCCGTGTGCAGGTAGACATATACTCCAGAGCTGCACTCCCTATTCTGCTGGTGCAGTCACTGTGTACATACATTACTTATCCTGTACTGATCCTGAGTTACATCCTGTATTATACTCCAGAGCTGCACTCCCTATTCTGCTGGTGCAGTCACTGTGTACATACATTACTTATCCTGTACTGATCCTGAGTTACATCCTGTATTATACTCCAGAGCTGCACTCACTATTCTGCTGGTGCAGTCGCTGTGTACATACATTACTTATCCTGTACTGATCCTGAGTTACATCCTGTATTATACTCCGGAGCTGCACTCACTATTCTGCTGGTGCAGTCGCTGTGTACATACATTACTTATCCTGTACTGATCCTGAGTTACATCCTGTATTATACTCCGGAGCTGCACTCACTATTCTGCTGGTGCAGTCACTGTGTACATACATTACTTATCCTGTACTGATCCTGAGTTACATCCTGTATTATACTCCAGAGCTGCACTCACTATTCTGCTGGTGCAGTCACTCTGTACATACATTACTATCCTGTACTGGTCCTGAGTTACATCCTGCATTATACTCCAGAGCTGCACTCACTATTCTGCTGGTGCAGTCACTGTGTACATACATTACTTATCCTGTACTGGTCCTGAGTCACATCCTGTATTATACTCCAGAGCTGCACTCACTATTCTGCTGGTGCAGTCACTGTGTACATACATTACTTATCCTGTACTGATCCTGAGTTACATCCTGTATTATACTCCAGAGCTGCACTCACTATTCTGCTGGTGCAGTCACTGTGTACATACATTACTTATCCTGAACTGATCCTGAGTTACATCCTGTATTATACCCAGAGCTGCACTCACTATTCTGCTGGTGCAGTCACTGTGCACATACATTACTTATCCTGTACTGATCCTGAGTTACATCCTGTATTATACTCCAGAGCTGCACTCACTGTTCTGCTGGTGCAGTCACTGTGTACATACATTACTTATCCTGCATTGATCCTGAGTTACATCCTGTATTATACTCCAGAGCTGCACTCACTATTCTGCTGGTGCAGTCACTGTGTACATACATTACTTATCCTGTACTGATCCTCAGTTACATCCTGTATTATACTCCAGAGCTGCACTCACTATTCTGCTGGTGCAGTCGCTGTGTACATACATTACTTATCCTGTACTGATCCTAGTTACATCCTGTATTATACTCCAGAGCTGCACTCACTATTCTGCTGGTGCAGTCACTGTGTACATACATTACTTATCCTGTACTGATCCTGAGTTACATCCTATATTATACTCCAGAGCTGCAATCACTATTCTGCTGGTGCAGTCACTGTGTACATACATTACTTATCCTGTACTGATCCTGAGTTACATCCTGTATTATACTCCAGGAGCTGCACTCACTATTCTGCTGGTGCAGTCACTGTGTACATACATTACTTATCCTGTACTGATCCTGAGTTACATCCTGTATTATACTCCAGAGCTGCACTCACTATTCTGCTGGTGCAGTCACTGTGTACATACATTACTTATCCTGTACTGATCCTGAGTTACATCCTGTATTATACTCCAGAGCTGCACTCACTATTCTGCTGGTGCAGTCACTGTGTACATACATTACTTATCCTGTACTGAGTCCTGAGTTACATCCTGTATTATACTCCAGAGCTGCACTCACTATTCTGCTGGTGCAGTCACTGTGTACATACATTACTTATCCTGTACTGATCCTGAGTTACATCCTGTATTATACTCCAGAGCTGCACTCACTATTCTGCTGGTGCAGTCACTGTGTACATACATTACTTATCCTGTACTGATCCTGAGTTACATCCTGTATTATACTCCACAGCTGCACTCACTATTCTGCTGGTGCAGGCACTGTGCACATACATTACTTATCCTGTACTGATCCTGAGTTACATCCTGTATTATACTCCAGAGCTGCACTCACTATTCTGCTGGTGCAGTCACTGTGTACATACATTACTTATCCTGCTACTGATCCTGAGTTACATCCTGTATTATACTCCAGAGCTGCACTCACTATTCTGCTGGTGCAGTCACTGTGTACATACATTACTTATCCTGTACTGATCCTCAGTTACATCCTGTATTATACTCCAGAGCTGCACTCACTATTCTGCTGGTGCAGTCAGCTGTGTACATACATTACTTATCCTGTACTGATCCTGAGTTACATCCTGTATTATACTCCAGAGCTGCACTCACTATTCTGCTGGTGCAGTCACTGTGTACATACATTACTTATCCTGTACTGATCCTGAGTTACATCCTGTATTATACTCCAGAGCTGCAATCACTATTCTGCTGGTGCAGTCACTGTGTACATACATTACTTATCCTGTACTGAACCTGAGTTACATCCTGTATTATACTCCAGAGCTGCACTCACTATTCTGCTGGTGCAGTCACTGTGTACATACATTACTTATCCTGTACTGATCCTGAGTTACATCCTGTATTATACTCCAGAGCTGCACTCACTATTCTGCTGGTGCAGTCACTGTGTACATACATTACTTATCCTGTACTGATCCTGAGTTACATCCTGTATTATACTCCAGAGCTGCACTCACTATTCTGCTGGTGCAGTCACTGTGTACATACATTACTTATCCTGTACTGATCCTGAGTTACATCCTGTATTATACTCCAGAGCTGCACTCACTATTCTGCTGGTGCAGTCACTGTGTACATACATTACTTATCCTGTACTGATCCTGAGTTACATCCTGTATTATACTCCAGAGCTGCACTCACTATTCTGCTGGTGCAGTCACTGTGTACATACATTACTTATCCTGTACTGATCCTGAGTTACATCCTGTATTATACTCCAGAGCTGCACTCCCTATTCTGCTGGTGCAGTCCCTGTGTACATACATTACTTATCCTGTACTGATCCTGAGTTACCTCCTGTATTATACTCCAGAGCTGCACTCACTATTCTGCAGGTGCAGTCACTGTGTACACACATTACTTATCCTGTACTGATCCTGAGTTACATCCTGTATTATACTCCAGAGCTGCACTCACTATTCTGCTGGTGCAGTCACTGTGTACATACATTACTTATCCTGTACTGATCCTGAGTTACATCCTGTATTATACTCCAGAGCTGCACTCACTATTCTGCTGGTGCAGTCACTGTGTACATACATTACTTATCCTGTACTGGTCCTGAGTTACATCCTGCATTATACTCCAGAGCTGCACTCACTATTCTGCTGGTGCAGTCACTGTGTACATACATTACTTATCCTGTACTGATCCTGAGTTACATCCTGTATTATACTCCAGAGCTGCACTCACTATTCTGCTGGTGCAGTCACTGTGTACATACATTACTTATCCTGTACTGGTCCTGAGTCACATCCTGTATTATACTCCAGAGCTGCACTCACTATTCTGCTGTTGCAGTCACTGTGTACATACATTACTTATCCTGTACTGATCCTGAGTTACATCCTGTATTATACTCCAGAGCTGCACTCACTATTCTGCTGGTGCAGTCACTGTGTACATACATTACTTATCCTGTACTGGTCCTGAGTCACATCCTGTATTATACTCCAGAGCTGCACTCACTATTCTGCTGGTGCAGTCACTGTGTACATACATTACTTATCCTGTACTGATCCTGAGTCACATCCTGTATTATACTCCAGAGCTGCACTCACTATTCTGCTGGTGCAGTCACTGTGTACATACATTACTTATCCTGTACTGGTCCTGAGTTACATCCTGTATTATACTCCAGAGCTGCACTCACTATTCTGCTGGTGCAGTCACTGTGTACATACATTACTTATCCTGTACTGATCCTGAGTTACATCCTGTATTATACTCCAGAGCTGCACTCACTATTCTGCTGGTGCAGTCACTGTGTACATACATTACTTATCCTGTACTGATCCTGAGTTACATCCTGTATTATACTCCAGAGCTGCACTCACTATTCTGCTGGTGCAGTCACTGTGTACATACATTACTTATCCTGTACTGATCCTGAGTTACATCCTGTATTATACTCCAGAGCTGCACTCACTATTCTGCTGGTGCAGTCACTGTGTACATACATTACTTATCCTGTACTGGTCCTGAGTTACATCCTGTATTATACTCCAGAGCTGCACTCACTATTCTGCTGGTGCAGTCACTGTGTACATACATTACTTATCCTGTACTGATCCTGAGTTACATCCTGTATTATACTCCAGAGCTGCACTCACTATTCTGCTGGTGCAGTCACTGTGCACATACATTACTTATCCTGTACTGATCCTGAGTTACATCCTGTATTATACTCCAGAGCTGCACTCACTATTCTGCTGGTGCAGTCACTGTGTACATACATTACTTATCCTGTACTGATCCTGAGTTACATCCTGTATTATACTGCAGAGCTGCACTCACTATTCTGCTGGTGCAGTCACTGTGTACACACATTACTTATCCTGTACTGATCCTGAGTTACATCCTGTATTATACTCCACAGCTGCACTCACTATTCTGCTGGCGCAGTCACTGTGTACATACATTACTTATCCTGTACTGATCCTGAGTTACATCCTGTATTATACTCCAGAGCTGCATTCACTATTCTGCTTGTGGAGTCACTGTGCACATACATTACTGATCCTGTACTGATCCTGAGTTACATCCTGTATTATACCCCAGAGCTGCACTCACTATTCTGCTGGTGCAGTCACTGTGTACATACATTACTTATCCTGTACTGATCCTGAGTTACATCCTGTATTACACTCCAGAGCTGCACTCACTATTCTGCTGGTGCAGTCACTGTGTACATACATTACTTATCCTGTACTGCTCCTGAGTTACATCCTGTATTATACACCAGAGCTGCACTCACTATTCTGCAGGTGCAGTCACTGTGTACATACATTACTTATCCTGTACTGATCCTGAGTTACATCCTGTATTATACTCCAGAGCTGCACTCACTATTCTGCTGGTGCAGTCACTGTGCACATACATTACTTATCCTGTACTGATCCTGAGTTACATCCTGTATTATACTCCAGAGCAGCACTCACTATTCTGCTGGTGCAGTCACTGTGTAGATACATTACTTATCCTGTACTGGTCCTGAGTTCCATCCTGTATTATACTCCAGAGCTGCACTCACTATTCTGCTGGTGCAGTCACTGTGTACATACATTACTTATCCTGTACTGATCCTGAGTTACATCCTGTATTATACTCCAGAGCTGCACTCACTATTCTGCTGGTGCAGTCACTGTGCACATACATTACTTATCCTGTACTGATCCCTGAGTTACATCCTGTATTATACTCCAGAGCTGCACTCACTATTCTGCTGGTGCAGTCACTGTGTACATACATTACTTATCCTGTACTGATCCTGAGTTACATCCTGTATTATACTCCAGAGCTGCACTCACTATTCTGCTGGTGCAGTCGCTGTGTACATACATTACTTATCCTGTACTGACCCTGAGTTACATCCTGTATTATACTCCAGAGCTGCACTCACTATTCTGCTGGTGCAGTCACTGTGTACATACATTACTTGTGGTCAAGGCTCTGGGGGGAGTGTTGGAAAGAGGGTGTGGACTGGACACGGTGGGACCTAACTTGGCTAGTGGTGTGCCTTTAGCCACGTGACGCGGGTAGCCAAAAAAGGGGGCAAAACATGAATTTTAGGCAGTTTATTATTTGGAGTTTACAGAACCAGACTGGAAAAGGCTTTGGCAATTTCGACCCGTGGATGAGGGATGTAACGGGAAAAACAGGAAGATTGCCATCGTCCCATCTTCCATATGACGTGAGCGGGGACGCCATGTTTGGAGGCTGCCGATGCGGCCCCGATTCGGAAGGAGTGTCCGGAAATGGAAGCAGAGTGGAACCCCAGACCCGAAGCTATGGAACGAATGTGCCTGATGAACTGCGCGGATGTCAGTGACAGCACGGGAAATGGCAGTAGGGGGATATCGGGAGTTCTGTCATGGAGAGTGGAGAGCAGCTGATTGAACACGGACACTGGGCACCAAGGATTGAATGAATTCAAGTATTCGATCTGTACCGGTGGACCGACTTGGGAGGTTTTGGAGGAAGGTAGAGAGAAGGTGAAGTGGTCTAAACTATGGTGGAGCTGGCTGATAACTGGCCCTGGATTCCGGGCTGAGGTGCAGCAGAATTCTCCCGGCCTGAGAAACCCATAGAAGCTGAGGTAGAGAGCGGTTTTGAGGATCAAACTTCTGAAAGGGCCAAAGGGATTACCATCTAGGGCGGCAGAAATTTTTTGGAATAATTCCCCTGTGTCTGGTGGGAATGGAAGGGGAAGAGAGCTTCTGGATGCCTCTCAAAACCGCCTGGGAGGAAAAAAAGGAGGTGTGACTGGGATGACTGATCATGTGGTGGTGCTGGATGCCCGCTAAATAAAGTCTGATGGTGTTGTGGGACAAATGGAGCTCCTTGTGGCAGTACGCCAGGAAGGCCAGGACGAAGGAGACTCTGTCCCTGTCCCCCCTGGGGTGAAGGTGGGCAAACCGCCTGAAGGTGTTCCACCCTGTTAAATAGTTCCGGGCAGAATTAGCCGAGAGAGACTTGCGGATGAGACCGTGGGCTGTGGAAATGTACTCCTCTAGTCCATGATCAGGGCTTCGAACCCCGGAGGGTTGATCCCGACTCTCCGTGCTCCCGGCATGACCTGAAAAAACAAATTAAAGTTTAAACGGGACAGAGCATCGGCTGCGGTATTCTTCTTGCCCTCTATGTGCCTGCAGATGACACGGAAGTTGTTTAGAAGAGACAGCCAGGTGAGCCTGCGAACCAGACGCATGACCTTGGGGGAGCTGGACCTACCCCTGGCGAGGATGTCAACAACAGCCTGGTTGTCAGTCATGAAGCACACTGGCCTGTTACTCCATGACTGCCCCCAGACAAGAGCGGCTGCGACGATGGGGTAAACCTCGAGCAGGGGGGAGGACCTGGCAGCCTCCTGGTCTGAGGAGACCTGCGCGGGCCAAGGACCTGCAAACCATTGATCCCCGCAGATGGCCCCGAAACCGAGGGAAGCCGCAGCATCGGAGAACACCAAGGGGGAGGCCTCGTCCCACTGAGGAACGAAGAGGGAGATGCCATTCCAGCTGGACAAAAACAGTGACCACATGGCCAGATCCGCCAGCGCATCGCGTCCGAGGTGGATGAGGGCATGCAGATCTGAGGCTGCTGGGAGGAGTCTGAGCAGGCCGGCGGTGAAAGACCTGCCTTGGGGCATGATCTTGGCGGCAAAGTTGAAGGACCCCAATAAAGACTGGAGTTCCAACCTTGACACCGTGCGGGTGCCCACGAGCCTGGCCACAGAGTCCTTTAACCTGTTTAATTTGTCCAGGGGGAGGCTGGCCTCCATTCTGATAGTGTCCAGGGTGATGCCCAGAAAGGTGATTACCCTGGAGGGGCCCTCGACCTTAGCTGAAGCCACTGGAACGTTCAGACGGCTGAACAGGCTGAGGAGGCTGTCCAACCTGTCCGGGGCGTGTTCGGCCTGCTCGATGAGCAGGAAGTCGTCCAGATAATGGATGACTCTCTGGCAGTGGGCATGGTTGACCAAGAAAATGAAGCGCTTGGGCGAACTGGTCAAAGAGCCAGGGACTGCTCTTTGACCAGAACGTCTATTTTGCCCTCCATTTGATGCCGTAGAACTTCCACAGGTGAGGCAGGATAGGCAGCAACTTGAAGGCATCAGCAATGTCCGCTTTTGACAACCAAGCTCCTGCCCCGACCTGTAAAATGAGCTCCACGGCCTCGTCCAGGGACGAGTACTGCATGGAGAACTCGTCCGACGGGACCAGGGAATTAAGGCTGGGGGTGCTGGATGCATGAGGAGCAGACAGGTCATAAATTAATCTTTTTTTATTGGAGGATTTTTTGGACACCAGACCTATGGGGCTGACCCGGTACAGGGGGAAAGGGGATTCCGCAAAAGGACCGATCATGAAGCCCTTCTGCAACTCCGCCTCCAACAGAGCGTCCACCGCCCCGGGATCCGCCAGAGAAGAGAGGAGGTTGGGGCACTCATGAGTGACCTGCGGAAGGATGACTAGCCCGGTATGGAAACCCTCCGAGAAACCCTGTGTGAGAAACAGGACAAAACTGGGGTCATGATGTTGTTGGAGGAGGGAGAGTAACAGGTCAACGTTGACCCCGCCTAGTCAGGAGCGTTTTGACGTGCGTTGAGAACAGGAGGACTGGGGATGGGCCCTGAAACAGATGGCGCAGATGTGCAAAGCCTTGCATTTATCATAACTGCAAAAACCCAGGTTGAAGTTGTTACAGATCTGATTCTTTCCTAAGAAAGTGATGGGACGACCAAGTTTGTCCGTGGCGGGGTTGGGTTTCTGCGCCCCTGAGCTGAACGTTGGCCTGGCAGGAGATGGGTTGGTGACATGGGGGCACCAATCAGATGAATGGAGGACTGATTGGCAGCCGGCACAGGCTGGGGATTTTTGCCCGGCGAAGTGCCTGCAAAAAATCTCCATGTCAAACACTGCCCAGTTGGTAACATGCTGGTGCTGGAGGAAAGCCGCTGCAGCTTTGGCAGAGAAGGACCGGTGGTACTCATAAAAAGCGGTACCGCCATATCTGTAACCCAGCTCGGTGACCTTGTACATGTACGTGTCCAATTCTACCCTGCGGTGGGGATGAATGGAGCACACTATGTCCCGGTACAGGCTGAAGGTCAGCATGAACTCGGGGATGGACAGCTTCTTGTTGAGGCGGACGTCTTTGGACCTCAGCACCACCGACACATCACCGCAGGCGATTGTCCGGTTTTCGACCGTATCATGGGTAGAGATTAGGATGGCGGCCAAATTGATGTCCTTTCCCGCCAGGATATCCCGCCTGATGTTCTCTGACACGAAGAACACGGGGGCGATGTCAGGAGAGGCCAGACTTGTACCTGGGACGTTGGCCTGGGAAGTAGAAGGACCAGCTTCGGGCTCTGGCGGAGGAGGAGGCGTAGCAATCTTGCTCTCGACGGCCTGGAGCCTGGAATCGATGTGTGACATCGAAGACGCTAGGTTGTTGATGGTCGCATGGAGTTGAGTCAGGGAGAGCTGGATGGTCGACATGGAGACCAGATCTTCGGAGGCTCCGGGTGGTTCGGGAGTCCTGGGGGATTCAGGGAAGAGCAGATGATATAGTTCTGCCTTTCGTGCAGATGCCGAGTGGCGGATCCCTTTCTTCTTCAGTTCGGCGATCATCCTGGGGATGGTCCAATGCCTGTAAGACGCGCGGCTGGCTGCCTCGGAGACCGCTGACTCAGGGATGGACATTGAGTCCTCAATGTCCGAGACGTGAGACATGTTGCACGAAGAAGACCGGACCCTGTGGACGGATCTGACGTGAATTGACAACCCCTCGTGCAACCCCAAAACATTTTTATTTATTTATTTTCACTTACCTGGAGCCTCAGAAGGTTTAGGGTGGAAAATTGTTTGGAAAACCTGGGAGCAATCGAACCAAAACTCGGGAAAGTCCGTGAGGAGGGTGAACTTCACACCCTGCGAATCTGGGATTGGTAAGTGAGGAAGAAATTTTATCTGGTACCTGCGGGGAGAGGTACCCCAATATATGCTGACAAGACGAAACTTACGTGGTGATGAACAGGAAGAAAACGAACCCTGGAGGTGGCAGGCTGAAAACGTAGGAAACCCTGAACGATATCAGGCGATGGAAGGACAACCTGAAAGAAAACACGAAAACCGAGCGGCCTGAGCATATCAGGTAGTGATGAACATGACCTGGCGTCAACAAGTGAACAAAACGCCGGGTCCTGAACAAGACCGAGAGCCGAGACGCGTCTGGAAACAAGGCCCCAACTGGCTTCCAGCGTGGAATTGACCAGTGTGGCAGGCAGTGAGGAGACATGACCGTGCGTGATGGCAATGGCGAGCAACAGGCCCCAAGCGTGACAGATAAAGAAGCCTGAACTGACCGTGATAGGTACACCTATGGGGAAGGAGAAAGATGCAACAGGACAGTAAGAGAGGAAAGTGACGAGAAGTGAGGTGCCGACCCCAAGAATGATTCTGAAAAAGATGAACAAGTCACAAACATGACTGACCAAACGGGACATGAACCAAACGTAACAGGAGGGAGGACATGATGAAGGCTTGACCAGCAAGAGGACATGACGAGGACCTGAACGTATCAGGCAAAAAAAAACAGAAACAGAAAACCCGAACGTATCAGGCAGACAGACACGAAGACGGAAACCTGAACGTATCAGGCAGACAGACACGAAGACGGAAACCTGAACGTATCAGGCAGACAGACACGAAGACGGAAACCTGAACGTATCAGGCAGACAGACATGAAGACGGAAACCTGGACGTATCAGGCAAACAGACACGAAGATAGAAACCTGAAACGTATCAGGCCGAAGGCACAAAGAACATCCTGAACGTATCAGGCAGGAGGACGTGGAGGCAATCCTGAACATATCGGAAAGACCTTGAACGGATCAGGTGGGAGGACATAATGAGAACAAACCCCGGACGTATCAGGCAACCGGACCTGAAAAGGAACCTGAACGTATCAGGTGTTTGGACAGGCAGTGAGCCTGGACGTAACAGGCGATAGACCCCTGAAAGGGAACCTGAACGAATCAGGCGATAGGACACGGGGAGAACCATATAAATGCAAGACAGGAAAAGAAGACCACCTGGACGTCCCTGGAAGGAGAAAACATGGCGGCCAGGTAAATAGAAAACAGGTAAATGAAAACAGAACATATCTGAGCGGACAGTTTTTTTTTTTTTTTTTTTTTTTTAAACCTGGGGTGGAACCGCAGCGTGCCTAGCAACCGGCACACGCGGCTGCTCCCGGAACGCCCGCACAACAAGCCCGCGCCGCCCGGCCACGGCATCCCCGCAACGTGCCTGCCCAAAGCTTGTTTTGAACTTTTCATGTGACACTACATTGAATACATGTGAGAAATAAATGCAGTCAAGGAACCGGGAGTGGGCGTGGTATGCCTTCCATATTGGAGCACAGGGTATATAGTATATGGGGTTCCCCCTGTGTGCCCCCACAGGGGAGCGCAGGGAAGGTTGGTGATATGGAAGGCTTTCTCATGATTAAGCGATTAATGAACGCCGATGCGTTCCACCGTGGAACGCAACGGGGAAGTAGTGGAGCTCCGGGAGGTGGCCGGGATTGTACATGCCGATGCCTTCCACCGTGGAACGCATCGGGGAAGTAGTGGAGTAGTGCCGAACGGAGTCAGGTGGCGCGGGCCAGGGCGCGCGGACAAGCACAGCAGAAGGAGACGCGCTGGTGGGGGAAGCAGAGACTGACTGGATCCCAAACTAAGGAACAAAAAGGGAGAGCCCTGCATCAGACCTGGTTCTCTCCCTGACTGCTCAGCCTATGCGAAAATCCCAATGGTAGATGATCGCATATCCTCGTACCTCGACTGTATAGCACCTGAACACCCTATAATAGTGAGGGGACACGACCACCGGCTCCCTACACTAGATACGGAGGGAGTCAGGGTCACCTGGGATCCAGCAAACAGAAAAACACAAATAAATGAACAAAGCTTATCTGTAGAAGACTCAGAAGTAGGATCAGCATGCACACACTCCAGGAAGTTGTATAAACCGCAAAGTGATGCAGTATGGGAAAAGGATTTAAAGGGATGCAATCAGTGCAACTACATGACAGCTGAAAGAGGCTAACGAGATGAGAAAATGAAAGCAAAACAAAGGAACCTCAAGGAGGAGGTTCTGTAGAACGTCTGACAGAGCTTCTCAGCTGTCTGGTTGTGACAGTACCCCTCCTTCTACGAGTGGACTCCGGACACTCAGAGCTCACCTTCTCAGGATGGGACCTATGGAAAGCCCTGATGAGACGAGTGGCCTTAATGTCCGTCACTGGGACCCACATCCTCTCCTCAGGACCATAACCCTCCCAATGAATGAGTTACTGGAGAGAACCGCGGACAAGACGATAATCCACAATCCTAGAGACCTGAAATTCAAGATTACCATCAACCATAATCGGAGGAGGAGGCAAAAACGAGGGTACAATGGGTTGAACATAAGGTTTCAATAAGGACTTATGAAAAACATTATGGATCTTCCAAGTCTGAGGAAGATCAAGACGGTAGGCAACAGGATTGATGACAGACAGGATTTTGTAAGGCCCAATAAACCTAGGACCCAACTTCCAGGAGGGAACCTTCAATTTGATATTCTTAGTAGACAACCACACCAGATCACCAACATTCAGGTCCGGACCAAGCACACGTCTCTTATCCGCCACACGCTTATATCTCTCACTCATGCTCTTTAGATTATCCTGAATCTTTTGCCAAATAGATGACAAAGACGAGGAGAATCTGTCCTCATCAGGTAAACCAGAAGACCCCTCTCCAGAGAATGTCCCAAACAGCGGATGAAACCCATATGCACCAAAAAATGGTGACTTATCAGAGGACTCCTGACGACGGTTATTTAAAGCAAACTCAGCAAGAGACAAAAAAGAACACCAATCCTCCTGATTCTCCGCCACAAAACAGCGCAGATATGTCTCCGGATTCTGATTGACGCGCTCTGTCTGGCCATTCAACTGCGGGTGGAAAGCAGAAGAGAATGACAACCAAACCCCCAAGCGAGAACAGAAAGCCTTCCAGAATCTGGAAACAAACTGCGTGCCCCTATCAGAGACTATGTCTGAAGGGATACCATGCAACTTGACAATGTGATAAATAAATGCCTGCGCCAGCGTCTTAGCATTGGGCAAGCCAGGAAAAGGGATGAAATGCACCATTTTGCTAAAACGGTCCACCACCACCAGAATCACAGTCTTCCCCGAGGAACGAGGCAGGTCCGTAATGAAGTCCATGGACAGATGTGTCCAAGGACGGGAAGGAATGGGTAAGGGAAGGAGAGGACCTGATGGCCGTGAATGAGGGACTTTGGCACGAGCGCAAGTCTCGCAGGCTGCCACAAAACCCTCAACCGACTTACAAAGCGCCGGCCACCAGAATCTCCGATCCACTGTGGCTCTTGCCCCCGGGTGCCCAGCAAGGACAGTATCGTGGTGTTCCTTAAAAATCTTGTGTCTTAAAGCGAGAGGCACAAACAACCTCCCAGGAGGACAAAGATCAGGAGCCTCTGACTGGGCTACCTGAACCTCTGCCTCTAATTCAGGAAAAAGAGCAGAGACCACCACACATTCAGCCAAAATGGGACCCGGGTCGTCAAAATTCCCACCTCCCAGAAAACAACGTGACAGGGAGTCCGCCTTCACATTCTTAACCCCAGGGCGGAACGTGACAACAAAATTAAACCTGGAAAAGAACAAAGACCATCTGGCCTGTCTCGGGTTCAGACGCTTGGCTGACTCCAAGTAGGCCAGATTCTTATGGTCAGTAAATACGGTAATAGGGTGTCTGGCTCCCTCTAGCCAATGGCGCCATTCCTCAAAAGCCAATTTGATGGCCAACAATTCCCTATCTCCCCATCGTAATTTCTCTCTGCGGAGGAGAGTTTCTTCGAGAAAAAGGCACACGGTCGCCATTTGGCAGGAGAGGAACCCTGAGACAAGACCGGCCCCACACCCACCTCAGAAGCATCAACCTCAACTATGAAGGGTAGAGAAATATCAGGTTGCACCAAGATGGGAGCGGAAGCAAAACTCTCCTTGATATTAGAAAAGGCCTTACGCGCCTCTACCGACCAGAAGGAAAAATCTACCCCCTTTGTGGTCATATCAGTGAGTGGTTTAACAATAGAGTAATAATTCAAAATAAACTTCCTGTAATAATTGGCAAAACCCAAAAAACGCATCAGCGCCTTCTGATTCTCAGGAAGCTCCCACTCAAGCACAGCGCGGACCTTCTCGGGGTCCATGCGAAAACCAGAAGCGGAGAGAAGAAACCCCAGAAATTGAATTTCTGGAACCGCAAACACACATTTTTCCAGTTTAGCGTATAATTTATTCTCCCGCAGGATGAGCAAGACCTGACGTAAATGTTCCTTATGAGTTTTGAAATCAGGAGAAAAAATCAAAATGTCATCCAGATACACTAATACAAATTTCCCCATTAAATGATAAAAAATGCTGTTCACGAAATGCTGAAAAACGGCTGGGGCATTCATCAAACCAAAAGGCATAACCAAATTCTCAAAATGGCCCTCAGGGGTATTGAAGGCCGTCTTCCATTCGTCTCCTTCTCTGACCCTGACCAGGTTGTATGCCCCTCTTAGATCCAACTTGGAAAAAACTTTAGCCCCAACAACCTGGTTAAACAGGTCCGGGATCAGAGGAAGTGGATAAGGGTCACGAATAGTGATACTACTGTTCAGCTCCCTGAAATCCAGACAAGGTCTTAAAGAACCATCTTTTTTCTTAACAAATAAAAACAGCGGCAACAGGTGACTTCAGGGTCGTATGTGTCCCTTTCTCAGACTCTCCGAGATATAAGCACGCATAGCGACCCTTTCAGGTTGGGAGAGATTGTATAAACGATATTTAGGGAGCTTGGCGCCTGGGGTGAGATTAATAGGGCAATCGTACTCCCTGTGCGGGGGCAAGTCCTGAACTCCACTCTCAGAAAAGACATCCAAAAATTCAGAGAGAAAAGATGGTACAGTCTTAGTAGCAACCTCAGAAACAGATGTCGTGAGGCAATTCTCTCTGCAAAAGTCACTCCAACCATTTATTTGCCTCGCTTGCCAATCAATGGTGGGGTTATGCTTAGTGAGCCAGGGTAGCCCCAACACTAGAGGAGTAGGTAAACCGCTAAGGACGAAACATGACACATCCTCAACATGAGCATCACTCACAATCAAACGGATATTGTGAACTATGCCCTTTAACTATTTCTGAGAAAGTGGAGCGGAATCAATAGCAAAAACAGGAATATCCTTTCCCAAAGTGCACACCTGGAAACCATGAGTTATCGCAAATTGATTATCAATGAGATTGACAGCTGCTCCACTATCCACAAAAATCTCACAAAAAATGTTCTTGCTCTCTAGCAGGTAGGACAAAACGGGAACTACAAGCAAACGGAAAACCTTCAATTTCCGCCTCAACCCTGCCAATAGTAACAGATGGAACGTTTTTAAAAGATTTTTTCCTTTTTGTTTCTTTATTACTCCCAGAGAACTGCCTGAATCTCCTAGAGGGACAAACATTTGCCAAATGATTTATACCTTCACAACAGAAACAAACCTTCCCATGCGAGCTGAATCTTCTATTGTCAGAAGCAATCAACCCCAGCTGCATGGGCTCCTGCTCAGAAGGGGTTGACAGCGACTGAGACCCCTGCGCACAGAATGAGACCGCTGCACTGTCCTGGGACTGAGTATGACAGGAAGGAGTGATTTCTCCTCTCTCTTTAAGACGCCTGTCAATACGAACGGCCCGAGACATGGCAGAGTCCAAGGAGGTAGGCCTCTCATGAAAGGCAAATGCATCTTTCAATCCCTCTGAAAGACCATGGCAAAATTGACTTCGGAGTGCAGCATCATTCCAACCAGTATCAGCTGCCCATCTCCGAAATTCTGAGCAGTATATCTCTGCGGACTGTTTACCCTGGCATAAAAGACGTAGTCTAGACTCAGCCAAAGCAATACGATCCGGATAATCATATATCTGACCCAGGGCTAAAAAGAATTCATCCACTGAACGGAGGGGCCGTGCCCCCTCCGGCAGCGAAAAGGCCCAGGACTGAGCGTTACCTCTGAGCAGCGATATAATGATCCCCACCCTCCGTTCCTCATCACCAGAGGAGTGGGGAAGAAGGCGAAAATGGAGTTTGCAAGCCTCTCTAAAACGCACAAAATTCTCACTACCCCCGGAGAACGTATCCGGGAGCGAGATCTTAGGCTCAGAACAAACTCCATGAACGCCAGCTGAACCGGTCACCTGAAACTGAGAAAGAGTCTTACGGAGATCAGCTACCTCCAATGAAAGACCCTGAAGGCGTTCAGCCAAAAGTGAAACCGGATCCATGCTTGAGACGGTTTTGGCGGTTTATAATGTCACGGAAGGTGTACAGGAAACAAGACAATGCAAAATGAATATATGACTCACTGGATCCAAAACTAAGGAACAAAAGGGAGACCCCTGCATCAGACCTGGCACTCTCCCTTACTGCTCAGCCTATGCAAAAATCCCAATGGTAGATGATCGCATATCCTCGTACCTCGACTGTATAACTCCTGAACACCCTATAATAGTGAGGCCACCGGCTCCCTACACTTGATACGGAGGGAGTCAGGGTCACCTGGGATCCAGCAAACAGAAAAACACAAATAAATGAACAAAACTTATCTTGTAGAAGACTCAGAAGTAGGAACAGCATGCACACACTCCAGGAAGTAATATAAACTGCAAAGTGATGCAGTATGGGGAGGGATTTAAAGGGATGCAATCAGTGCAACTACATGACAGCTGAGAGAGGCTAACCAGATGAGAAAACGAAAGCAAAACAAAGGAACCTCAAGGAGGAGGTTCTAGACGTCTGTCAGAGCTTCTCAGATGTCTGGTGGTGACAATACATTACTTATCCTGTACTGATCCTGAGTTACATCCTGTATTATACTCCAGAGCTGCACTCACTATTCTGCTGCTGGTGGAGTCACTGTGTACATACATTACTTATCCTGTACTGATCCTGAGTTACATCCTGTATTATACTCCAGAGCTGCACTCACTATTCTGCTGGTGCAGTCACTGTGTACATACATTACTTATCCTATGTTACTTCCTGTATTATACTCCAGAGCTGCACTCACTATTCTGCTGGTGCAGTGTCACGACCCTTGGTCATGGTCGTGACTCCTTGGGTGCCGCATGCTGTTGCCCGCGGTTTGGGAGTTCGTCAACCGCAGCTGGGGCACTTAGTTGTTTGCCTCAGGTGCGGTTGCCGCGGACAACAAGTGTGCGTGCGGTTGCCCTTGGCAACGGGTTTTGTGTGAATGCCCGTTTGTATGTCTGTGTGCACTTTGTGTTGTTTGTTGTGCACGAGGTGATGTTTTATATGCACCTGGACTCCTCCCTTCTCCTGCGGTGGTCCGCGGCAATGTCTGGCGATGTTTGCATGCTGTGGAAGTGTCTCGGCCTGTTGGCTGTTCTGGAGGACACGGTTGCCACGCATGCCGTTGCCGTCGGAGACAGGTGAGTGAGGTTGTGTGCTTTCCCCTTTATGTGAGTTTCCCTTCTGTGTTGCTGGAAGGGTTAACTCCCTTCCCAGTGTGTGTGACTTCACTGGGTGTGTGCTGATCGTTGGGTGGGGCCTCTTGGCCTATAAAGCCTCAGTCCCTGGCTGGGCTCAGTAGGTTGCTCTCAGCCATGCTGGCTGGAGCAGCCTCCTGTCTCCTCCATCTGCCTGGTGGGGACCATCCTTCTGGTCATAAACCATTGTCAGTTAATACTATGTTTCGCGGTGTTGTCTAGGTGTGTGTGGGGTTATCTTGTTAGTGCAGCTTATGGTATCCTGGTTTCCCTTGTATGTTGCTGTGGACATCAGCACTTGTTCATGGGTTCCAGGTTTGTGTGTCTGTGGCAGGTAAGTGCAGGACTAGTCTCACTTACCTGTCATTTCCATATGTCTGTTGATGTTCCCCCTGTGTTGCTTGGCCGTTGAGACCCCGGCTCCTCCGTGCCTAGGAGGAGTAGGGCGTCTGACTCTGTCCCCTAGTACAGGGCCGACTTGAGGGCTCGTAGGGACTGTAAGGTTCCGGCGTATGAGTCCTCCTACCATCAAGGTCGGCTCATACTGATAGGAGACAGGGTCAGCGTTAGGGACGCAATAGGAGGTGACCTGCTCCCATACTCTGTGGTCCCGGCCAAGGGGTAACCCTATCATCTCCTGGCACCGCACGGCTGGGGGTTTCCCCCACCGCCAGCCGTGACATGCAGTCACTGTCTACATACATTACTTATCCTGTACTGATCCTGAGTTACATCCTGTATTATACTCCAGAGCTGCACTCACTATTCTGCTGGTGCAGTCACTGTGTACATACATTACTTATCCTGTACTGATCCTGAGTTATATCCTGTATTATACTCCAGAGCTGCACTCACTATTCTGCTGGTGCAGTCACTGTGTACATACATTACTTATCCTATGTTACTTCCTGTATTATACTCCAGAGCTGCACTCACTATTCTGCTGGTGCAGTCACTGTCTACATACATTACTTATCCTGTACTGATCCTGAGTTACATCCTGTATTATACTCCAGAGCTGCACTCACTATTCTGCTGGTGCAGTCACTGTGTACATACATTACTTATCCTGTACTGATCCTGAGTTATATCCTGTATTATACTCCAGAGCTGCACTCACTATTCTGCTGGTGCAGTCACTGTGTACATACATTACTTATCCTGTACTGATCCTGAGTTACATCCTGTATTAACCTCCAGAGCTGCACTCACTATTCTGCTGGTGCAGTCACTGTGTACATACATTACTTATCCTGTACTGATCCTGAGTTACATCCTGTATTATACTCCAGAGCTGCACTCACTATTCTGCTGGTGCAGTCACTGTGCACATACATTACTTATCCTGTACTGATCCTGAGTTACATCCTGTATTATACACCAGAGCTGCACTCACTATTCTGCTGGTGCAGTCACTGTGTACATACATTACTTATCCTGTACTGATCCTGAGTTACATCCTGTATTATACTCCACAGCTGCACTCACTATTCTGCTGGTGCAGTCACTGTGTACATACATTACTTATCCTGTACTGATCCCGAGTTACATCCTGTATTATACTCCAGAGCTGCACTCACTATTCTGCTGGTGCAGTCACTGTCTACATACATTACTTATCCTGTACTGATCCTGAGTTACATCCTGTATTATACTCCAGAGCTGCACTCACTATTCTGCTGGTGCAGTCACTGTGTACATACATTACTTATCCTGTACTGATCCTGAGTTATATCCTGTATTATACTCCAGAGCTGCACTCACTATTCTGCTGGTGCAGTCACTGTGTACATACATTACTTATCCTGTACTGATCCTGAGTTACATCCTGTATTAACCTCCAGAGCTGCACTCACTATTCTGCTGGTGCAGTCACTGTGTACATACATTACTTATCCTGTACTGATCCTGAGTTACATCCTGTATTATACTCCAGAGCTGCACTCACTATTCTGCTGGTGCAGTCACTGTGCACATACATTACTTATCCTGTACTGATCCTGAGTTACATCCTGTATTATACTCCAGAGCTGCACTCACTATTCTGCTGGTGCAGTCACTGTGTACATACATTACTTATCCTGTACTGATCCTGAGTTACATCCTGTATTATACTCCACAGCTGCACTCACTATTCTGCTGGTGCAGTCACTGTGTACATACATTACTTATCCTGTACTGATCCTGAGTTACATCCTGTATTATACTCCACAGCTGCACTCACTATTCTGCTGGTGCAGTCACTGTGTACATACATTACTTATCCTGTACTGATCCTGAGTTACATCCTGTATTATACTCCAGAGCTGCACTCACTATTCTGCTGGTGGAGTCACTGTGTACATACATTACTTATCCTGTACTGATCCTGAGTTACATCCTGTATTATACTCCAGAGCTGCACTCACTATTCTGCTGGTGCAGTCACTGTGCACATACATTACTTATCCTGTACTGATCCTGAGTTACATCCTGTATTATACTCCAGAGCTGCACTCACTATTCTGCTGGTGCAGTCACTGTGTACATACATTACTTATCCTGTACTGATCCTGAGTTACATCCTGTATTATACTCCAGAGCTGCACTCACTATTCTGCTGGTGCAGTCACTGTGTACATACATTACTGATCCTGTACTGATCCTGAGTTACAGCCTGTATTATACTCCAGAGCTGCACTCACTATTCTGCTGGTGCAGTCACTGTGTACATACATTACTTATCCTGTACTGGTCCTGAGTCACATCCTGTATTATACTCCAGAGCTGCACTCACTATTCTGCTGGTGCAGTCACTGTGTACATACATTACTTATCCTGTACTGATCCTGAGTTACATCCTGTATTATACTCCACAGCTGCACTCACTATTCTGCTGGTGCAGTCGCTGTGTACATACATTACTTATCCTGTACTGATCCTGAGTTACATCCTGTATTATACTCCAGAGCTGCACTCACTATTCTGCTGGTGCAGTCACTGTGTACATACATTACTTATCCTGTACTGATCCTGAGTTACATCCTGTATTATACTCCAGAGCTGCACTCACTATTCTGCTGGTGCAGTCACTGAGTACATACATTACTTATCCTGTACTGATCCTGAGTTACATCCTGTATTATACTCCAGAGCTGCACTCACTATTCTGCTGGTGCAGTCACTGTGCACATACATTACTTATCCTGTACTGATCCTGAGTTACATCCTGTATTATACTCCAGAGCTGCACTCACTATTCTGCTGGTGCAGTCACTGTGCACATACATTACTTATCCTGTACTGATCCTGAGTTACATCCTGTATTATACTCCAGAGCTGCACTCACTATTCTGCTGCTATAAGTTGGGGGGGGCATTGACCAAGCAGGGGATACAGGGAGAGTTCAGCCCTGTTTGTCCGGTCCCCATGATGTCCTGGCGCTGGGCGGTCACCTTGCTGTAAGGATGAGTTTCTATTGGACGATCTTGTCACGTACAGAACATTGTTGCGCTGGTTTTACATGAAGCAGAGTCCGTCCAGCGTCTCCGTGAATCCTGCTCTGAGCCGCGCCACTGTTGACAGTCACTGTTTTGTCGCTGGGGGGCACCGCAGTGACTGATACAGGCGCCCCCTGCAGTAATTCTTACCATTGCTGCAGCGCTCCTTCATCTGGGTGGAAACTACGGATCTGCTCATCCTGGTCCTTAAACAGAATGCTAAAAATACAGTGAAGACTGACACTCATAGTAGGAGTGCATATAGCCCAATGGTCGGGCACCTTCTCCCGGGATCTGACATCGGACTGATACATTGTAACAAACAGGTGTCTGCTGCTGATGTATTTCATAGAGGATCGTGTACACTGTAACAACCCCTCAGCTGTGAGAAGTACTAGGACAGAACACAGTCTCAGCTACTGAGTGTAAGCAGTTTTCCTATTCACTGACAGCAAGCAGAGATCCTGCTTTACATAGGACTGCCGTCATCCATTATCTCTTGCGGGACAATCCACAGAGTTTAGAAGCAGAACTCCCAGCATCTCAGAAGACATTGGGGGGGGGGGGGCAAATCCTGACTGCAGATTCCATACGGGGGAGGGGGGTTGTCTTAGGCCTTATTCACAAGAGCGATACGGACTGTCAGGGTTCCGTCCGTTTTATCTGCTATGGCGTTCCGTGTCTCACGCACGTGAAGAAAAACGATCTACATTTCCGAGCAGCCGCCCGGGAACGCCTCGTATCCGAACATCTTCCGTTTATCCCTTCTATGGAGCCAGAAAAACGCTGAAAATAGAAGAAATCTCACTCGTGTGACCTCCGGCGAAACTACCACTCCCAGCATGCACCATTCCTTTCTGTAGAGTTCTGAGAACAGCCAAGTGTACATGTTAGGAGTCGTAGTCTTACCACTGCTGGAGGTCAGCCGTCACAGACGCGGGACATAATGATAGTCAATAGTGTCGCAGGTGACAACTTGCAACCACAGTCCATCGCGTCGCAGTGTGACACCATTAGGCTAGGTCTACAGCACGACACTGCGCCAATGTCACGCGACAGGGCACAACTACACTGCGCCAATGTCACGCGACAGGGCACAACTACACTGCGCCAATGTCACGCGACAGGGCACAACTACACTGCGCCAATGTCACGTGACAGGTAGGGCACAACTACACTGCGCCAATGTCACGCGACAGGGCACAACTACACAGCGCCAATGTCACGCGACAGGGCACAACTACACTGCGCCAATGTCACGCGACAGGGCACAACTACACTGCGCCAATGTCACGTGACAGGTAGGGCACAACTACACTGCGCCAATGTCACGCGACAGATAGGGCACAACTACACTGCGCCAATGTCACGCGACAGGGCACAACTACACTGCGCCAATGTCACGTGACAGGTAGGGCACAACTACACCGCGCCAATGTCACGCGACAGGGCACAACTACACTGCGCCAATGTCACGCGACAGATAGGGCACAACTACATTGCGCCAATGTCACGCGACAGATAGGGCACAACTACACTGCGCCAATGTCACGCGACAGGGCACAACTACACTGCGCCAATGTCACGCGACAGGGCACAACTACACTGCGCCAATGTCACGTGACAGGTAGGGCACAACTACACTGCGCCAATGTCACGCGACAGGGCACAACTACACTGCGCCAATGTCACGCGACAGGGCACAACTACACTGCGCCAATGTCACGCAACAGGGCACAACTACACTGTGCCAATGTCACGCGACAGGGCACAACTACACCGCGCCAATGTCACGCGACAGGGCACAACTACACTGCGCCAATGTCACGCGACAGGGCACAACTACACTGCGCCAATGTCACGTGACAGGTAGGGCACAACTACACTGCGCCAATGTCACGCGACAGATAGGGCACAACTACACTGCGCCAATGTCACGCGACAGGGCACAACTACACTGCGCCAATGTCACGCGACAGGGCACAACTACACTGCGCCAATGTCACGTGACAGGTAGGGCACAACTACACTGCGCCAATGTCACGCGACAGGGCACAACTACACTGCGCCAATGTCACGCGACAGGGCACAACTACACTGCGCCAATGTCACGTGACAGGTAGGGCACAACTACACTGCGCCAATGTCACGCGACAGGGCACAACTACACTGCGCCAATGTCACGCGACAGGGCACAACTACACTGCGCCAATGTCACGCGACAGGTAGGGCACAACTACACTGCGCCAATGTCACGCGACAGGGCACAACTACACTGCGCCAATGTCACGCGACAGGGCACAACTACACTGCGCCAATGTCACGTGACAGGTAGGGCACAACTACACTGCGCCAATGTCACGCGACAGGGCACAACTACACTGCGCCAATGTCACGCGACAGGGCACAACTACACTGCGCCAATGTCACGCGACAGGGCACAACTACACTGCGCCAATGTCACGTGACAGGTAGGGCACAACTACACTGCGCCAATGTCACGCGACAGATAGGGCACAACTACACTGCGCCAATGTCACGCGACAGATAGGGCACAACTACACTGCGCCAATGTCACGCGACAGGGCACAACTACACTGCGCCAATGTCACGCGACAGGGCACAACTACACTGCGCCAATGTCACGCAACAGGGCACAACTACACTGTGCCAATGTCACGCGACAGGGCACAACTACACCGCGCCAATGTCACGCGACAGGGCACAACTACACTGCGCCAATGTCACGCGACAGGGCACAACTACACTGCGCCAATGTCACGTGACAGGTAGGGCACAACTACACTGCGCCAATGTCACGCGACAGATAGGGCACAACTACACTGCGCCAATGTCACGCGACAGGGCACAACTACACTGCGCCAATGTCACGCGACAGGGCACAACTACACTGCGCCAATGTCACGCAACAGGGCACAACTACACTGTGCCAATGTCACGCGACAGGGCACAACTACACCGCGCCAATGTCACGCGACAGGGCACAACTACACTGCGCCAATGTCACGTGACAGATAGGGCACAACTACACTGCGCCAATGTCACGCGACAGGGCACAACTACACTGCGCCAATGTCACGCGACAGATAGGGCACAACTACACTGCGCCAATCTCACGTGACAGATAGGGCACAACTACACTGCGCCAATGTCACGCGACAGGGCACAACTACACTGCGCCAATGTCACGCAACAGATAGGGCACAACTACACTGCGCCAATCTCACGTGACAGATAGGGCACAACTACAGTGCACCAATGTCACGCGACAGGGCACAACTACACAGCGCCAATGTCACGCGACAGGGCACAACTACACTGCGCCAATGTCACGCGACAGGGCACAACTACACTGCGCCAATGTCACGTGACAGGTAGGGCACAACTACACTGCGCCAATGTCACGCGACAGGGCACAACTACACTGCGCCAATGTCACGCGACAGGGCACAACTACACTGCGCCAATGTCACGTGACAGGTAGGGCACAACTACACTGCGCCAATGTCACGCGACAGGGCACAACTACACTGCGCCAATGTCACGCGACAGGGCACAACTACACTGCGCCAATGTCACGCGACAGGGCACAACTACACTGCGCCAATGTCACGTGACAGGTAGGGCACAACTACACTGCGCCAATGTCACGCGACAGATAGGGCACAACTACACTGCGCCAATGTCACGCGACAGATAGGGCACAACTACACTGCGCCAATGTCACGCGACAGGGCACAACTACACTGCACCAATGTCACGTGACAGGTAGGGCACAACTACACTGCGCCAATGTCACGCAACAGGGCACAACTACACTGTGCCAATGTCACGCGACAGGGCACAACTACACCGCGCCAATGTCACGCGACAGGGCACAACTACACTGCGCCAATGTCACGCGACAGGGCACAACTACACTGCGCCAATGTCACGTGACAGGTAGGGCACAACTACACTGCGCCAATGTCACGCGACAGATAGGGCACAACTACACTGCGCCAATGTCACGCGACAGGGCACAACTACACTGCGCCAATGTCACGCGACAGGGCACAACTACACTGCGCCAATGTCACGCAACAGGGCACAACTACACTGTGCCAATGTCACGCGACAGGGCACAACTACACCGCGCCAATGTCACGCGACAGGGCACAACTACACTGCGCCAATGTCACGTGACAGATAGGGCACAACTACACTGCGCCAATGTCACGCGACAGGGCACAACTACACTGCGCCAATGTCACGCGACAGATAGGGCACAACTACACTGCGCCAATCTCACGTGACAGATAGGGCACAACTACACTGCGCCAATGTCACGCGACAGGGCACAACTACACTGCGACAATGTCACGCAACAGATAGGGCACAACTACACTGCGCCAATCTCACGTGACAGATAGGGCACAACTACACTGCACCAATGTCACGCGACAGGGCACAACTACACAGCGCCAATGTCACGCGACAGGGCACAACTACACAGCGCCAATGTCACGCGACAGGGCACAACTACACTGCGCCAATGTCACGCGACAGGGCACAACTACACTGCGCCAATGTCACGCGACAGGGCACAACTACACTGCGCCAATGTCACGCGACAGGGCACAACTACACTGCGCCAATGTCACGCAACAGATAGGGCACAACTACACTGCGCCAATCTCACGTGACAGATAGGGCACAACTACACTGCGCCAATGTCACGCGACAGAGAGGGCACAACTACACTGCGCCAATGTCACGCGACAGGGCACAACTACACAGCGCCAATGTCACGCGACAGGGCACAACTACACTGCGCCAATGTCACGCGACAGGGCACAACTACACTGCGCCAATGTCACGCGACAGGGCACAACTACACTGCGCCAATGTCACGCGACAGGGCACAACTACACTGCGCCAATGTCACGCGACAGGGCACAACTACACTGCGCCAATGTCACGCGACAGGGCACAACTACACTGCGCCAATGTCACGCAACAGATAGGGCACAACTACACTGCGCCAATCTCACGTGACAGATAGGGCACAACTACACTGCGCCAATGTCACGCGACAGATAGGGCACAACTACACTGCGCCAATGTCACGCGACAGGGCACAACTACACAGCGCCAATGTCACGCGACAGGGCACAACTACACCGCGCCAATGTCACGCGACAGGGCACAACTACACTGCGCCAATGTCCGGGCACTACCCAATGTCACGCGACAGGGCACAACTACACTGCGCCAATGTCACGCGACAGGGCACAACTACACCGTGCCAATGTCACGCGACAGGGCACAACTACACCGCGCCAATGTCACGCGACAGGGCACAACTACACCGAGCCAATGTCACGCGACAGGGCACAACTACACTGCGCCAATGTCACGCGACAGATAGGGCACAACTACACTGCGCCAATGTCACGTGACAGATAGGGCACAACTACACTGCGCCAATGTCACTCAACAGGGCAAACTACACTGCGCCAATGTCACGCGACAGGGCACAACTACACTGCGCCAATGTCACGCGACAGGGCACAACTACACTGCGCCAATGTCACGCAACAGGGCACAACTACACTGCGCCAATGTCACGCGACAGATAGGGCACAACTACACTGCGCCAATGTCACGCAACAGGGCACAACTACACTGCGCCAATGTCACGCGACAGATAGGGCACAACTACACTGCGCCAATGTCACGCAACAGGGCACAACTACACTGCGCCAATGTCACGCGACAGATAGGGCACAACTACACTGCGCCAATGTCACGCAACAGGGCACAACTACACTGCGCCAATGTCACGCGACAGGGCACAACTTCACTGCGCCAATGTCACACGACAGGGCACAACTACACTGCGCCAATGTCACGCGACAGGGCACAACTACACTGCGCCAATGTCACGCGACAGGGCACAACTACACTGCGCCAATGTCATGCGACAACACTGCGCCAATGTCACGCGACAGATAGGGCACAACTACACTGCGCCAATGTCACGCGACAGGGCACAACTACACTGCACCAATGTCACGCGACAGGGCACAACTACACTGCGCCAATGTCACGCGACAGGGCACAACTACACTGCGCCAATGTCACGCGACAGGGCACAACTACACTGCGCCAATGTCACGCGACAGATAGGGCACAACTACACTGCGCCAATGTCACGCGACAGATAGGGCACAACTACACTGCACCAATGTCACGCGACAGATAGGGCACAACTACACTGCACCAATGTCACGCGACAGATAGGGCACAACTACACTGCGCCAATGTCACGCGACAGGGCACAACTACACTGCACCAATGTCACGCGACAGGGCACAACTACACTGCGCCAATGTCACGCGACAGGGCACAACTACACTGCGCCAATGTCACGCGACAGATAGGGCACAACTACACTGCGCCAATGTCACGCGACAGATAGGGCACAACTACACTGCACCAATGTCACGCGACAGATAGGGCACAACTACACTGCGCCAATGTCACGCGACAGGGCACAACTACACTGCACCAATGTCACGCGACAGGGCACAACTACACTGCGCCAATGTCACGCGACAGACAGGGCACAACTACACTGCGCCAATGTCACGCGACAACACTGCGCCAATGTCACGTGACAGATAGGGCACAACTACACTGCGCCAATGTCACGCGACAATTTTTATAATGGCAGTCTATGCTGTCGCACTGCATCTCGAATGGATTTTCTGCGACTGTTGCAGTGCGACACCATAGACTGCCATTATAAAAATCGCTGCGCGCCGTCTGTCAAAGTCCCGCGACAAATGCCGTCGTGTAGACCGAGCCTTAAACTTTATATACTCTTTATTTCCAATAAGAAGACAAAGTAACATGACGTGCAGATATGGACCTAGCCTTAAACTTGATGCGCGACAAATGTCGTGTAGACCGAGCCGTACAATGTAGCGCGACACCGCGTAGCCCCGGCCTTAGGCTAGGTCTACACGACGACATTTGTCGCGCGACATTTTGTTGCACCAATGTCGCACGACAATTTTTATAATGGCAGTCTATGGTGTCGCACTGCAACATGCGACATGCTGCGACTGCGACGCGACAGTCGCAGAAAGTCCATTCAAGATGGATTTTTCTGCGACTGTCGCGTCGCAGTCGCAACATGTCGCATGTTGCAGTGCGACACCATAGACTGCCATTATAAAAATTGTCGCGCGACATTAGTGCAACAAAATGTCGCGCGACAACTGTTGCGCCCTATCTGTCGCGCGACTTTTTGTCGCGCGACAAATGTCGTCGTGTAGACCTAGCCTTAAAGTTTTGCTCCACTTGAGCTGAAAGTCGCAGTGTGAACAGGTGACTAATATCTGACACGGTACCACAGAGAACCGCTCCAGCAAACAGAGCGTCAGATAAACCATGGAGACACGACTCTCCGCCCAGAGCGTCCACCGGATTTCCGGATTCGTCCCGCTGCCATGGTGATGCCGGCGCATGCGTACTACTTGCACCCGGCACTGAAAGGTCCTGCGCAGGCGGAAGTGTCGGCTGTCAGATCTCGGAGACTTCGCCGGGTACCGGCAATTTTAGGGGGGGCTCATTTCTTGTCATGGTCAGGCCTCGGACCGCAGGAGCCGCCACGGCGGCGGAGCAGAGTCCCGAAAGCTGCCTGGAAGAGAAGGAGAAACTGCTCCAAGGTGAGAAGGGACCCCTGCTGCTCGGTGTGACCTCCGACTGTGACGTCACAAGTCTCCCACCTACTGATAGTGACGTCATCTCTCGGAGTATTGGCTCCTCTATGTAGTGGGTCGGAGGAACCTTCTGGGGGGTCCTGAGGGTAGGGGCCCAGGGTGTCCTCCAGGAGGCCTGGACTCTCACAGCGGAGTAATACCGGGCATTTATCATTATTAGACCAGCTGCACTGAGCCTCGCCTGTATCTGCTGCTGGTGGACAACAAGTCCCAGCAAGCTGTGTGGCAGCCGCAGGCTCATGTGATGGCGCTCCGTACATTCCCTGCACTCCGAGCCTTCCTGCTGAACCGGATCCGGGACCAGATTCCTCCGCCCACAGATCCCAGGGATCCGCCGGGTCAAAGGTCACCGCAGGAACCGCTGCACACAATGGATTCTAGGATTCATCAGCCATTTCAGGGGAGAGGATGACTGTAGGACAGGAGAATACAGTCTATTGCCCCCTGTTATCAGCCATTTCAGAGGAGAGGATACTGTAGGACAGGAGAATACAGTCTATTGCTCCCTGTTATCAGCCATTTCAGGGGAGAGGATGACTGTAGGACAGGAGAATACAGTCTATTGCCCCCTGTTATCACCCATTTCAGGGGGAGGATGACTGTAGGACAGGAGAATACAGTCTATTGCTCCCTGTTATCACCCATTTCAGGGGAGAGGATGACTGTAGGACAGGAGAATACAGTCTATTGCCCCCTGTTATCAGCCATTTCAGGGGAGAGGATGACTGTAGGACAGGAGAATACAATCTATTGCCCCCTGTTATCAGCCATTTCAGGGGAGAGGATGACTGTAGGACAGGAGAATACAGTCTATTGCCTCCTGTTATCAGCCATTTCAGGGGAGAGGATGACTGTAGGACAGGAGAATACAGTCTATTGCCTCCTGTTATCAGCCATGTCAGGGGAGAGGATGACTGTAGGACAGGAGAATACAGTCTATTGCTCCCTGTTATCAGCCATTTCAGGGAAGAGGATGACTGTAGGACAGGAGAATACAGTCTATTGCCCCCTGTTATCAGCCATTTCAGGGGAGAGGATGACTGTAGGACAGGAGAATACAGTCTATTGCCCCCTGTTATCAGCCATTTCAGGGGGGAGGATGACTGTAGGACAGGAGAATACAGTCTATTGCCCCCTGTTATCAGCCATTTCAGGGGAGAGGATGACTGTAGGACAGGAGAATACAGTCTATTGCCCCCTGTTATCAGCCATTTCAGGGGAGAGGATGACTGTAGGACAGGAGAATACAATCTATTGCCCCCTGTTATCAGCCATTTCAGGGGAGAGGATGACTGTAGGACAGGAGAATACAGTCTATTGCCTCCTGTTATCAGCCATTTCAGGGGAGAGGATGACTGTAGGACAGGAGAATACAGTCTATTGCCCCCCGTTATCAGCCATTTCAGGGGGGGGAGGATGACTGTAGGACAGGAGAATACAGTCTATTGCCTCCTGTTATCAGCCATGTCAGGGGAGAGGATGACTGTAGGACAGGAGAATACAGTCTATTGCCCCCTGTTATCAGCCATTTCAGGGGAGAGGATGACTGTAGGACAGGAGAATACAATCTATTGCCCCCTGTTATCAGCCATTTCAGGGGAGAGGATGACTGTAGGACAGGAGAATACAGTCAATTGCCTCCTGTTATCAGCCATTTCAGGGGAGAGGATGACTGTAGGACAGGAGAATACAGTCTATTGCCCCCTGTTATCAGCCATGTCAGGGGAGAGGATGACTGTAGGACAGAATACAGTCTATTGCCCCCTGTTATCAGCCATTTCAGGGGAGAGGATGACTGTAGGACAGGAGAATACAGTCTATTGCCTCCTGTTATCAGCCATGTCAGGGGAGAGGATGACTGTAGGACAGGAGAATACAGTCTATTGCTCCCTGTTATCAGCCATTTCAGGGAAGAGGATGACTGTAGGACAGGAGAATACAGTCTATTGCCCCCTGTTATCAGCCATTTCAGGGGAGAGGATGACTGTAGGACAGGAGAATACAGTCTATTGCCCCCTGTTATCAGCCATTTCAGGGGGGAGGATGACTGTAGGACAGGAGAATACAGTCTATTGCCCCCTGTTATCAGCCATTTCAGGGGAGAGGATGACTGTAGGGCAGGAGAATACAGTCTATTGCCCCCTGTTATCAGCCATTTCAGGGCAGAGGATGACTGTAGGACAGGAGAATACAGTCTATTGCTCCCTGTTATCAGCCATTTCAGCGGAGAGGATGACTGTAGGACAGGAGAATACAGTCTATTGCTCCCTGTTATCAGCCATTTCAGCGGAGAGGATGACTGTAGGACAGGAGAATACAGTCTATTGCCCCCTGTTATCAGCCATTTCAGGGGAGAGGATGACTGTAGGACAGGAGAATACAGTCTATTGCCCCCTGTTATCAGCCATTTCAGGGGAGAGGACGACTGTAGGACAGGAGAATACAGTCTATTGCCCCCTGTTATCAGCCATATCAGGAGAGAGGATGACTGTAGGACAGGAGAATACAGTCTATTGCCTCCTGTTATCAGCCATTTCAGGGGAGAGGATGACTGTAGGACAGGAGAATACAGTCTATTGCTCCCTGTTATCAGCCATTTCAGGGGAGAGGATGACTGTAGGACAGGAGAATACAGTCTATTGCTCCCTGTTATCAGCCATGTCAGGGGAGAGGATGACTGTAGGACAGGAGATTACAGTCTATTGCTCCCTGTTATCAGCCATGTCAGGGGAGAGGATGACTGTAGGACAGGAGAATACAGTCTATTGCCCCCTGTTATCAGCCATTTCAGGGGGGAGGATGACTGTAGGACAGGAGAATACAGTCTATTGCCCCCTGTTATCAGCCATTTCAGGGGGGAGGATGACTGTAGGACAGGAGAATACAGTCTATTGCCCCCTGTTATCAGCCATTTCAGGGGAGAGGATGACTGTAGGACAGGAGAATACAGTCTATTGCCCCCTGTTATCAGCCATTTCAGGGGAGAGGATGACTGTAGGACAGGAGAATACAGTCTATTGCCCCTGTTATCAGCCATTTCAGGGGAGAGGATGACTGTAGGACAGGAGAATACAGTCTATTGCCCCTGTTATCAGCCATTTCAGGGGAGAGGATGACTGTAGGACAGGAGAATACAGTCTATTGCTCCCTGTTATCAGCCATTTCAGGGGAGAGGATGACTGTAGGACAGGAGAATACAGTCTATTGCCCCCTGTTATCAGCCATTTCAGGGGAGAGGATGACTGTAGGACAGGAGAATACAGTCTATTGCCCCCTGTTATCAGCCATTTCAGGGGGAGGATGACTGTAGGACAGGAGAATACAGTCTATTGCCCCTGTTATCAGCCATTTCAGGGGGAGGATGACTGTAGGACAGGAGAATACAGTCTATTGCCCCTGTTATCAGCCATTTCAGGGGAGAGGATGACTGTAGGACAGGAGAATACAGTCTATTGCCCCTGTTATCAGCCATTTCAGGGGAGAGGATGACTGTAGGACAGGAGAATACAGTCTATTGCCCCCTGTTATCAGCCATTTCAGGGGAGAGGATGACTGTAGGACAGGAGAATACAGTCTATTGCCCCCTGTTATCAGCCATTTCAGGGGAGAGGACGACTGTAGGACAGGAGAATACAGTCTATTGCTCTCTGTTATCAGCCATTTCAGGGGAGAGGATGACTGTAGGACAGGAGAATACAGTCTATTGCTCTCTGTTATCAGCCATTTCAGGGGAGAGGACGACTGTAGGACAGGAGAATACAGTCTATTGCTCTCTGTTATCAGCCATTTCAGGGGAGAGGACGACTGTAGGACAGGAGAATACAGTCTATTGCTCCTCTGTTATCAGCCATTTCAGGGGAGAGGATGACTGTAGGACAGGAGAATACAGTCTATTGCCCCCTGTTATCAGCCATTTCAGGGGAGAGGATGACTGTAGGACAGGAGAATACAGTCTATTGCTCCCTGTTATCAGCCATTTCAGGGGAGAGGATGACTGTAGGACAGGAGAATACAGTCTATTGCCCCCTGTTATCAGCCATTTCAGGGGAGAGGATGACTGTAGGACAGGAGAATACAGTCTATTGCCCCCTGTTATCAGCCATTTCAGGGGAGAGGATGACTGTAGGACAGGAGAATACAGTCTATTTCCCCCTGTTATCAGCCATTTCAGGGGAGAGGACGACTATAGGACAGGAGAATACAGTCTATTGCTCCCTGTTATCAGCCATTTCAGGGGAGAGGATGACTGTAGGACAGGAGAATACAGTCTATTGCTCCCTGTTATCAGCCATTTCAGGGGGAGGATGACTGTAGGACAGGAGAATACAATCTATTGCCCCCTGTTATCAGACATTTCAGGGGAGAGGATGACTGTAGGACAGGAGAATACAGTCTATTGCCCCCTGTTATCAGCCATTTCAGGGGAGAGGATGACTGTAGGACAGGAGAATACAGTCTATTGCCCCCTGTTATCAGCCATTTCAGGGGAGAGGATGACTGTAGGACAGGAGAATACAGTCTATTGCCCCCTGTTATCAGCCATTTATACTATAACACTGCTGTATTTTAAACTGCAGACATCAGGGTTGCTGGACCTTTAAGAGGTCTCCCGCTGCCCATGTTTTTATGCTGCTTCTCTTGTGTAGTTAATGGTCGTGGATTTTTGAGCCATTTCCCGTTTTTATTACGTTATTTCATCACATTTGACGCGCTGCGGTTGCTTAGATCCCCGGGCTGTAGATAACAGAAGCTTCTGCTTACTGTACATTGGGAACTGCAGCAGCTTTCTGATACTAATATAATCCAGGGTTGGAGGGGGCTGTAATATGGGCCCTGGGTGTGTGTGTGGGGGGGGGGGGGCGCACCCTGTAATATGGGCCCTGGGTGTGTGGGGGGGGGGGGGCGCACCCTGTAATATGGGCCCTGGGTGTGTGTGGGGGGGGGGGGCGCACCCTGTAATATGGGCCCTGGGTGTGTGGGGGGGGGCGCGCACCCTGTAATATGGGCCCTGGGTGTGTGTGGGGGGGGCGCACCCTGTAATATGGGCCCTGGGTGTGTGGGGGGGGGGGGGCGCGCACCCTGTAATATGGGCCCTGGGTGTGTGTGGGGGGGGCGCACCCTGTAATATGGGCCCTGGGTGTGTGTGGGGGGGCGCACCCTGTAATATGGGCCCTGGGTGTGTGTGGGGGGGGCGCACCCTGTAATATGGGCCTGGGGGGGTGTAATCTGAGTCTGGGGGATAATTGTGGCCGTTCTGTGTTGCAGGGAAGGCGCAGTCGGAAGGCGGCTCGGCCCGCGCCTCGCTCCTCATCCTGGTCTCCATCTTCCTCTCCGCTGCCTTCATCATGTTCCTGGTCTACAAGCATTTCCCGCAGCTCAGCGAGTAAGTGTCACCCGAGCACGGAGCGCCGCCATCTTTATGTGCAGATTATGTCATCTTCTTCTTCTTTCCCTCCGCGCAGAGAAGAGAGAGAGAAGATAAAGATCCCGCGGGACATGGACGACGCCAAGGCGCTGGGGATGGTGCTCTCCAAGTACAAGGACACCTTCTACGTGGAGGTGTTGGTGGCATACTTCACCACCTACGTCTTGTATCCTTCATGGAAGTTACAGCCCACTCTGCTCACGTGTCAGTCCTCACTGCAGGTCTGGCCTTCTATTTATGGGCAGTGCAGGGAATGGACTCCTGTCACCCGGGTCTGTGAGGCTCCTGGGGAATCCGGTATTTGGCCACCTTAATCCCAAGCCGCATCCAGCGCTGAGATCCCGCTCCTCTGGTCGTGCGGAGTGCCTCCTTCACCCTCTGCTGCGTCTTCTCCTTAACCCTTACCTGTCCAGTCTGCAGACGTTCGCTATCCCGGGCTCCATATTCCTCAGCATCCTCTCCGGATTCCTCTACCCCTTCCCCCTGGCCCTGTTTCTGGTGTGTCTGGTGAGTTTTTGTCTCTGATGCTTATGATGTTAAATTCTTGATTGTGGCGGTGAGAACAATCATCATTACACTCCAGTCACAGCCAGAGCTGCATCCATCATGTCTTCGGCCTCATGCACACGACCATTGTTTGGGTCTGCGGCTTGGATGCGGACCCATTGACTTTAATGGGGCCGCAAAAGATGCAGACAGCACTCCGTTACGAAGCCCCGCAAAAATCTAATAAAAAAAATAAAAAAAAATAGAACATGTCCTATTCTTGTCTGTTTTGCGTACAATGGGATTTCTACAATGGGCCGACCGTTCCGCAAATTGCGGAAGGCACACGGACGGCTTCCGTTTTTTGTGGACCGAAAAAAATGAACGGTCTTGTGTATGAGGCCTTACACTCCAGTCACAGCCAGAGCTGCCTCCATTGTGTCTTCCTTACACTCCAGTCACAGCCAGAGCTGCCTCCATTGTGTCTTTCTTACACTCCA
Source organism: Bufo gargarizans (assembly GCF_014858855.1). Classification (NCBI taxonomy): domain Eukaryota; kingdom Metazoa; phylum Chordata; class Amphibia; order Anura; family Bufonidae; genus Bufo; species Bufo gargarizans. The sequence continues at coordinate 272,919 of NC_058089.1, forward strand.
GTCACAGCCAGAGCTGCCTCCAGAAGTCTTGTGGTTCCCTGTTTGGTGTGGATGCTGAGGCTTCTTGATCCGACCCTCCTGACGAGGGGCACTTACTCTCCCCTCTCTTTCAGTGCTCCGGTCTGGGCGCCTCCTTCTGCTACCTCCTGTCTTACCTCGTTGGGCGGCCGGTGGTTTACAAGTATCTGACGGAGAAGGTGGTGAAATGGTCGCAGCAGGTAAGTGCCCGGACAATCCAGCGGAGAGACGAATGTGTAACGTGATCCTCCCGTGATCTCCGATTCCGCAATGTGATCTGCTGAGGATCTCTGTTCTGTCTCCAGGTGGAGCGGCATCGGGATCATCTCATCAATTATATCATCTTCCTGCGGATAACACCGTTCCTGCCAAACTGGTTCATCAACATCACGTCCCCCATTATCAACGTCCCCCTCAAAGTCTTCTTCCTGGGAACATTTCTAGGTGAGAGCTGTAACCAGAGCGCCATCCAGTGGAGGAGAGGAATCACTGTGCATACATTACGTTATTTATCCTGTATTGTACTCCAGAGCTGCACTCACTATTCTGCTGGTGCAGTCACTGTGTACATACATTACTTATCCTGAGTTACATCCTGTATTATACTCCAGAGCTGCACTCACTATTCTGCACATTACTTATCCTGTACTGATCCTGAGTTACATCCTGTATTATCCTCCAGAGCTGCACTCACTATTCTGCACATTACTTATCCTGTACTGATCCTGAGTTACATTCTGTATTATACTCCAGAGCTGCACTCACTATTCTGCTGGTGCAGTCACTGTGTACATACATTACTTATCCTGAGTTACATCCTGTATTATACTCCAGAGCTGCACTCACTATTCTGCACATTACTTATCCTGTACTGATCCTGAGTTACATCCTGTATTATCCTCCAGAGCTGCACTCACTATTCTGCACATTACTTATCCTGTACTGATCCTGAGTTACATTCTGTATTATACTCCAGAGCTGCACTCACTATTCTACTGGTGCAGTCACTGTGTACATACATTACTTATCCTGTACTGATCCTGAGTTACATCCTGTATTATCCTCCAGAGCTGCACTCACTATTCTGCACATTACTTATCCTGTACTGATCCTGAGTTACATTCTGTATTATACTCCAGAGCTGCACTCACTATTCTGCTGGTGCAGTCACTGTGTACATACATTACTTATCCTGTACTGACCCTGAGTTACCGCCTGTATTATACTCCAGAGCTGCACTCACTATTCTGCTGGTGCAGTCACTGTGCACATACATTACTTATCCTGTACTGATCCTGAGTTACATCCTGTATTATACTCCAGAGCTGCACTCACTATTCTGCTGGTGCAGTCACTGTGCACATACATTACTTATCCTGTACTGATCCTGAGTTACATCCTGTATTATACTCCAGAGCTGCACTCACTATTCTGCTGGTGCAGTCACTGTGTACATACATTACTTATCCTGTACTGATCCTGAGTTACATCCTGTATTATACTCCAGAGCTGCACTCACTATTCTGCTGGTGCAGTCACTGTGTACATACATTACTTATCCTGTACTGACCCTGAGTTACCTCCTGTATTATACTCCAGAGCTGCACTCACTATTCTGCTGGTGCAGTCACCGTGTACATACATTACTTATCCTGTACTGATCCTCAGTTACATCCTGTATTATACTCCAGAGCTGCACTCACTATTCTGCTGGTGCAGTCACCGTGTACATACATTACTTATCCTGTACTGATCCTGAGTTACATCCTGTATTATACTCCAGAGCTGCACTCACTATTCTCCTGGTGCAGTCACTGTGTACATACATTACTTATCCTGTACTGATCCTGAGTTACATCCTGTATTATACTCCAGAGCTGCACTCACTATTCTGCTGGTGCAGTCACTGTGTACATACATTACTTATCCTGTACTGATCCTGAGTTACATCCTGTATTATACTCCAGAGCTGCACTCACTATTCTCCTGGTGCAGTCACTGTGTACATACATTACTTATCCTGTACTGATCCTGAGTTTTACATCAGACACGGAGGCTTCATATTGCTTTCTCTTCCTTTACTGATCACCATAGCAGCAAGGAGAAACAAAAAACAAATGCAAATGGTCACCATAGTAACCCATATGTCCCACCCCCTACAGCCCCCATATAAGGCTGTGTCCAAGGTGGCACTTCCTCTTTCTTGCTGCTCACCAGATAAGTGACATTTTATTTTATCTGCTGGCTGTTATTCCCTAAGTGTTTAATTCTGGCTATTCCCCGGGTTATATTTCTCCCCTGGGGTTTTGTTTTCTCCTTTAGGTGTTGACGTTTAGGCAGCGAGATATAAAGATATATTTTATCTTTGTTCCCCTGTCGGGGCATCCTCTGCCTACCCCAGTAGTTCTGGGACCTGATCGTGCGCGGCGTTTTCCCTGGGGCCCCTTCCGCTCATCCCCTCTCTGCTACAGCAGGGAGCAGGGTTATGTGCAGTGCCGTCGCTTCGGTGGTCTAACTTTGTTTATCCCCTGGGACTTTTACTTGGGACTCCACACAGTGCCGGGCCGATTCTCTGGCCTCGCCGCCATTTTACCTCCCCTGTGCTGGGCTCTCCCCTCAGGCACGCCCCTCACCTTGCGCGCGTCTTCGCTCTGGTCGGCGCCCTTTTTCTTCCCGCTTTCGCGCTCGCTCTGGCTGACTGGAGCGAGATCTCGCGAGATTCCGGCGGCCATTTTGGTTCCCGTTCCCGCGAGATCTCGCTTCATCCGGTCTCCTGCGTGACGGCTGCCGGTTCCTCTGTATTAGCGCTCCTGTCCTCTCGCTCCTGGGGTGATTAACCCCTTAGTTACCTGGCGCTGCGTTTTTCTTGGCCTCCGGCTCTCCTCTTTGCCCTCTCTTTACAGGTGCCCTGTTTCTTTTGCTTAAGCAGCATGGACCCCTCGGCCCAATCTCCCCCTAGGGGTGGAACCTCTGGCAATATTAGTCCCCCTGGCTCAGACTCACAGGCGCAACTCATCCAGCGCTCTGTGTCTGATGCAATCCTGCAGGCCATGGGGTCCATGTCCACGGTTTTGTCCCAGACCATCTCCCAGGCCCTGTCTGCACACCCCCTAGCTGGGGCCAGACTGGCTCCACCTGAGACTGCACAGCACTCTTTTGCTGCTGAACCTCCTGTTGGACAGGAGACGATGACCGGTGGGTTGATGACCACCACAGACGACGCGCTGAGGTCGCGTAAGAGAGCTTGTCCCCGCCAGGCTGACAAATCGCGGGTGTGGAAGCACGCTAGAGCCCTAGCAGATGCCGTCTCTGACTCGGATCTGGGTTCGGGCCCGGAGGATCCAGCAGAGGCTTCTGATTTTTCTGTGGAGGATGACTCCCCTCGGGGGTCCGACCCCATTGCCACTCCCCCTGCTATGCCTTTAGCTAGAGGTTCCTCCACTACCTCAGCTGACAATTTACCTTTGGACTCCTCCGGGGCCCCCATGTTTGACCCTGAGGCCCTCCATCATCCCAGATCAGCGGAGTGGCTCCCCGAGTCCCAGATTAGTAGCTATCTGGAGCATTGGGCCCGCCGTCCTCTGTCCAAAGAGGCGCGCAGTAAACTACGGGCTGAGTGCCCTCGGCCCATTATACCCCATAAGGTCTGCGACACGCCCGTCGTGGACCCAAAGATGACCCAGTTTTTGTCTAAGTCTGGGTGGAATGCCAAGAAGGGTCTAGATTCGGCCCTTAGAGGCTGCCAGGATAAGCTTCTGGATATTTTCGGCCCACTGGCAAAGATCATGGAGTTGGCGGAGTCCGCCAGACAGGAGGGTTCCCACATTGACCCGGAGGAGCTCACGGGCTGGGCCCAGAGGGCGATTTGCATCGCCGGGGGAACCAATGCGTCCCTATCTGTGGAGAGGCGCAAGGCCATCCTGCTTAGGATAGACCCCAAGCTCATCAATCTCGCCCAGACGGAGACGGGCAAAGAGGCGGAAGGCCTACTTTTTGGGGACTCCTTTATTAAGGACCTCAGCCGCTTCGTCGGCACGTTTTCCGCTCTGGACAAGGCGCAGGCCACTATGCGCAAAGTCTTCCAGGGCCGGGTCTCTCACAGGGCCGGCAGCAACAGGGGCCGTCTGTCCGGCCGTTCCAGCACCCGAGGCAGGGGTGTTTCCAGAGGCTCCTTCTCCCAGCGAGCTGCGTTTCAAGACCAGCGGTCTCCCCAGACGTTCTTCCCATCCAGAGGGGGACAATGGCGCTCCCGTTCCTTCCGAGGAAACACGGCTCCCCGCAAGTCTTCCGGTAAGTCAGACCCCGGTCGGGGATTCTTCGGTACCTTATGTAGGGGGCAGGCTTCGGCATTTTTTACCCGCTTGGGAACTAATCACATCAGACCCGTGGGTTCTGGGGACGGTCAGGGGCTTCTCCATAGAGCTCATAGACGCCCCTTGCTCGGTGCAGCTCCCGCCGGCCCCTCTGCGGAGGGGATCGGACTCCGCTCGGGTGGACGAGGAGCTCTCTTCCCTTTTCCTCAAGGGGGCCATAGAGAGAGCTCACGGTCACTCAAGGGGGGTGATAAGCAACATTTTCTTAGTCCAGAAGAAAGGGGGGCAGATGCGTCCCGTCATCAATCTCCGGGCGCTAAACAGCATCGTGCGGTACCGTCACTTCAAGATGGAGGGCATCCATCTACTTCGGGACCTCCTCTCCCCCGGGGATTGGCTCGTGAAGCTGGATCTGAAGGACGCGTACCTGACGGTCTCGGTGGCCCCCCAGTCCAGGGATCTCCTTCGTTTCCTCTGGAAGGGCGAGGTTTGGAGATTCACATGCCTTCCATTCGGCTTGTCGTCGGCTCCGTGGTGTTTCACCAAGCTCCTGCGTCCGGTCATGGCCTGGCTGAGGAGTCGCGGGGTGCGCCTCATAATTTATCTGGACGACATCCTCCTGATGCATCAGTCCAGATCGTCGCTGCTGCAACACCTCCGATGGACGTCGGATCTCCTGGAGTCGCTCGGTTTCCTACTCAACTTGGAGAAGTCTTGGCTCACTCCCTCCCAGAGGTTGGACTTCCTCGGCTTCACGGTGGACTCGATCTCGGAATCCCTCAGCCTGCCGGGGGACAAGTTACGGTCCATTCGCAAGGAACTGCGGCGGGCGTTGGCCAGTGCCCACCTGTCCCTGCGTCATCTAGCCCGCATCATCGGCCTACTGGCATCCTCCATACAGGCGGTCTTCCCGGCGCCCTTGCATTACCGGGCCCTGCAGCGCTTGAAGATTGCGCACCTCCGCTCGGGGGCCTCCTTTGCGGACTTGGTGGCCTTGGATTCGGAGGCCACGGAAGAGATCCGTTGGTGGATCGCCAATCTGGAAGCTTGGAACGGCAGGGCGATTTTTGGCTTCCAGCCGGAGTTCACCATCGAGTCGGATGCCAGCCTTCAGGGCTGGGGAGCACACTGCGACGGGGTCTCCACCGGGGGGCCTTGGTCGCAGGTCGAGACGCGCTTGCACATCAATGCCCTAGAGTTGCTGGCCGGCTCTTTGGCCGTCAAGAGTTTTACCAACGGTTTGGCCAATGCATGTATCCGTCTCCGGATGGACAATATTTCAGCGGTTCGCTACATCAACCGTTTGGGCGGAACCCAGTCGGCCACCCTGGCGGGGTTGGCGAAGGATTTTTGGGCGTATTGTCTCTCCAGGGACATCATGGTGCAAGCCGAGTACCTGCCGGGACTTCACAACGTACGGGCGGATTGGAGTTCCCGCCATCTTACGGACGGCAGCGACTGGCAGTTGGACCCGTCGATTTTCTCGGTGGTGTCGTCCAGATGGGGACCCTTTTCCGTGGACTTGTTCGCCTCCCGGCTCAACGCTCACCTCCCTCGGTTCTACAGTTGGCGCCCGGATCCGGAGGCGATGGCGGCGGACGCGTTTCTGCAGGACTGGTCCTCCGGCCTTCTCTATGCTTTTCCCCCATTCATGATGATTCCTCGGATGCTTCTCCAAGTGCGTCGCCATCGGGCGGAGTTGGTGGCGATAGTCCCGTTCTGGGAATCTCAGGTATGGTTCCCGTCTCTCCTGGAGCTTCTGGTGGACATCCCAGTCCTTCTACCGAACCCGACCTCTCTCCTGCGCTGCCCTCAGGGGACTCCCCACCCCCTGCTCCTGGACGGATCCCTCCGTTTGATGGCCTGCCGGCTCTCAGGACTCCAGGAGCGGTCGACGGAATTTCGGAGGCAGCTAGGCGCCTCTTGGACGACGCTTGGGCTCCCGGCACCCGAAAATCTTATCGGGCGGCCTGGCGAACTTGGGCTGGCTGGTGCCTGGAACGGGACCTGGATCCCGTTTCAGCTCCTGTAGCTCAGTTGCTGCAATTCCTCACCTCTCTGTTTGAAGGGGGTAAGGCTTACAGGACGATCAACCTTTTTCGTTCGGCGATCTCTTCGTCGCACCTAGGGTTTGATGGCGTTCCGGCTGGACAGCATCCTTCCGTTTCGCGCCTCCTCCGAGGCGCACGTCTTTCTCGGCCTCCCCGCCCGAGGTTTTCTTCCACTTGGGATGTTTCCCTGGTACTTACCTTTTTGTCCTCTTGGCCTTCCAATGCTGACCTTTCCTTACGTCAGCTTTCCGCGAAGTTGCTCACGCTCTTTTGCTTGATTTCTTGTAAAAGAGTTTCTGATGTGCGGGCTCTGGACCACGACGCCAGATCCTTCACCCCGGAGGGCGTGTCATTTAACATTTCTAGACGCACGAAGACGAACATCCGGGTCGTCTCGTATCCCAGCTTTCCAGCTTCCCCGGCCTTGTGTCCGGTGGCTTGCTTGAAAGAGTACGAGGCCAGGACTCGTCCTCACAGGTCTCCGACTGTGCCGCAGTTGTTTCTCTCCATCCGTCACCCGTTCGGCCCGGTGACTAGTCCCACCTTGGCCCGTTGGTTAAAATGGGTTATGGCTCTTGCCGGTGTGGACACTTCGGTGTTTACAGCTCATTCGGCGCGCGGGGCGACGTCTACCTCCTTGGCGGTCTCGGGTGCTCGCCTGGAGGACATCCTACGATTGGCGGACTGGTCGAGTTCCTCCACGTTCCGTGAGTATTATTTCCGTCCTCCTCCTCATTTATTTGATCCCTTGGTTAACCAGCTTTGAACTAGCAATATGAAGCCTCCGTGTCTGATGTAAAACTTAATGATTTTCCTAGTCTACGACGTAAAGTCATAGTTTTATTAAGACACGGAGGCGAATATTGCCCTCCCTTCCCTCCCCTGGACTCTGGTTGTATGGGGGGGTGTGTTTGGCCGCTTACCTCTACTTAGTGGGTAGGCAGGTTTTGGGTCTGTTGGTACGCTGGGGGGTTCAGTTGTTCGCCATTATGTGCTCGTGCTTGATTGTATGCTTACCATCGGCCTGGACCTGTGTGTCCACTGGAGATGGGTTTTGGCTGGTGCCATGACCTCGCTTTATCGGTGTTTATCTCTCTTGTTCTTTCAGGTTGAGCCTTCCTGCCCTTGATTGCTCCTGTTTTGGATGAGGTTGTTCCCTTCGGCTCCTGCTGCTTCCACGTTGGATGTGCTGGGAGTCTTGGATGTTGGTTCCAGTCCGTCTCCTGATGTGGATCCTGTCGCTGGAGAGTTCCTGCTTGGATTCTGAGGGTTTCGTTGACGCGGATTGTTCTTGGACTGTTCCTGAGTTGCTGTTCATTGGTTGTTATGGACTGGTTCGCAGAGAAAGAGGAAGTGCCACCTTGGACACAGCCTTATATGGGGGCTGTAGGGGGTGGGACATATGGGTTACTATGGTGACCATTTGCATTTGTTTTTTGTTTCTCCTTGCTGCTATGGTGATCAGTAAAGGAAGAGAAAGCAATATTCGCCTCCGTGTCTTAATAAAACTATGACTTTACGTCGTAGACTAGGAAAATCATTAAGTTACATCCTGTATTATACTCCAGAGCTGCACTCACTATTCTGCTGGTCTGGACGGTTGTAGTAAATGGTTGTCTCTCATGCTGCTGTGACGTCATGTAATCTTAAGCTCCGCCCCTCTCTTGTAGGTGTGGCTCCTCCCTCCTTTGTCGCTATTAAAGCGGGCACGACGCTCTACCAGCTGACCACGGCGGGGGAGGCGGTGTCCTGGAACTCGGTCATCGTCCTCATGGTCCTCGCCGTTCTCTCCATCCTTCCGGCCATTTTTCAAAACAAACTTAAAAAGAAATTTGAGTGATTGTTCCCCCCTCTGGATTTGCCGGCCGCCATCTCAGGACGCTGTGGGAGGACTCGGGGAACATGATCTTATTTTATGGACTTCTGGACCTTTTAAAGTAAATGGATTTATTTTGAGAACTGTTTCCCTCTCTGCGGCGCCCCCTCCTGTCTGAGGTTCGCAGCGCGGACTCTGGTTGTGACGTGGGGGGAGGGGATGGACATGGTGTCAAATCTTTTTCTGATTTTAAGATGATTGGAGTGTTAATATTTGGGCCTGGATCGGGAAGCGCTCGCCCAGAAGCGAGATCCTGCTCTGCATCCCATAGGGCGTGCGTATTATATGGGGATGCTGACCTGAGTGTAAGCTCTGCAGCCTAATGTCATCTGCCCCATGTGCTCACAGGGGACTGGCAGCCATTGTTCCTTGAACATCCATGGGGCGGGCAGTTCTGCAGATCGGATGGCGACTGCCTGTAGGAAAGCGCTCTGAAGCTGCGCCGTGATAATTAAAGGGAACCTGCGCAGGAAGATCAGGGCTGCGTGGTATGCCCTGTCACTGGTGCACTGGAGGCCCCCTCCCCTGTTATCGGCTCTCACTGCGGCGCCCTCTAGTGGAGTCTTCTGATACAGGCAGAGGTGATGCCCCCCATAGTTAGCAATTCCTTCAGTACCGCATTGTACCCCCCCAATGTATGTATTGGATCCATCAGTGTTCACACAAAGTCTCATCCTTTCATTTACAGTCTCGCTTCCTTGTGTTTGTGATCGATAAAGGCCTTGGTTGCAGCCTCAGTCTCCTGTAGAGCGGCCGCCATTAAATATCATTCTCGTTGTACTGAACCATGTCAGCTGCCAGAGGGGGAAGGAGACTGATTCTGAGGGCAGATTTGTGAGCAAGTATTAACTGTCTGCAGGTGAACTTACTGAGGACTACATGTCCTGCTGCCATCAGGGGAAGGAGACGGAGGATTGTCTTTACTACCAGAGGGGGAAGGAGACTGATTGGGAACTAGATTTACAATGATGCGGGGAAAGGAGACCAACAAGGGGAGTCACTGAGGGTTGTGTTTTCTGGTACCAGAGGGGGAAGAAGACGGACTGGTGACGTCGAGTAGGGCGGAGTGAAAGGCATGTAGAGTGCGTGTCAGTTCTGCAAAACCATTTACAATATTGGTTACAAGCCTTTGGGGAATCTTTAGATTGAGTCGGGTGATGACCCCTTTAAGGATTTTACTGCCGGGTGGGGCTCTTTACCAATTTCTGAGGGCCCCCCACAATGTAATCTCCTGACCTCACAGAAGATAAGAAACCTTCCCGTGTGGTGCCACCTGCAGGTCGCTACATTATAAGTCAGGGCTCGGACCCCCGGACCCTCGCATTCGGAGCGCCTGATTGCACAGAAGTGCTGTGCAGGTTGTCAGCAGCTGCCATTATCTGCATAGAGCGGTGGTCGGGCCCCAGGGCTGGTGGGTCTTGTCTGCCAGGGTTCTTATGATGGGTGCAGGCTCGGACTATTCCATGGGGGCACAGGTGAATACCCTGGCGGGTGGACCCCCTGCCCGAGTGGCAGCCTCTGTTCATATAAAACACTGGCTGGATCATTTAAGGAGGATCTCTTAGGGCTGTTTCACACGAGCGGATTCCGTGCGTGGCATCCGCTGCGTGAATGACAGCCAAGACCCGATGCGGACTGCTGAGGCGCGGAGCAGTCACATGACTGATAACGCTCCGCGCCTCTCTGTGACCTCTTTACTACGAAATCACAGTGACAACTTTATCTCACAGAGAGGCGCGGAGCGTTATCAGTCATGTGACTGCTCCGCGCCTCAGCAGTCCGCATCGGGTCTTGGCTGTCATTCACGCAGCGGATGTCACGCACGGCATATGCTCGTGTGAAACGGCCCTACCCGCTCCTGCAGCCTGGTTTAATAGCTTCACTGCACTCCCCGTGTAATGCCAGTTCTGCAGCATCTATTCTTATGAGTCCATGTGGTGCCGTTCCTGTAAAATTCCTACCAGAAGTGTATAAATTAATTTCAAGCTGTCTGCAGTACGGATACAGATGGGTGTTACCAGTAGTGGGTGCCCCCCGGACTGGTAACACTCGCCTGGACCCTTACTGCAGACTGCGGGAAATTCATTTATAAACTTCTAGCAGGAATAATACAGAATTGGCACAACATCGACCCCTAAGAACGGATGCTCCAGAAGTGGCACTACACGGGCATACACGCACTTACTGTCTGGAGAGGTCCTCCGCGTATTCCTAGAGGGGACTCCGAGGAGCAGAGACAGAGCGGCCGCATCCTCTTTACCCAGGGAGCTACCGCCTTCCAGGCGCTGCAGAGACCCCCTTAATCATGTGGGAGCAGGTAAGGGTACTCTCACACTAGCGATAGAGGATCCCGTCAGTCAGTTCCATTTTTAGAGGTCTGCGCAGACCAGAAAACCGGATCAGTTTTTCCAGAACACTTGGTCCCAGATCCGGCATTCCGACAAGTGTTCTGGAATTTTGGCCAGAGAAAATACTGCAGGAGCTGCGGTATTTTCTCCGGCCAAAAAACGTAAGAGTGACTGAACTGAAGACGTCCTGATGCCTCCTGAGCGGATCCCCCTCCATTCAGAATGCATTAGGATAAAACTGTCAGTTCTTTCCCGGTATTGAGCCTCTAGGACGGAACTCAGCGCCGGAAAAGAATAACGCTGGTGTGAAAGTAGCCTAATATTTGCCTGTAGCTGTACAGCGGGGATGGCGGCCCTCGGCCTGGCCCCCGGATGGCCGGCCCTCGGCCTGGCCCCCGGATGGCCGGCCTGGACCACGAGTTTCAGAAATATATCTCATCCTCTGGGCGAGAAGAGGAAATAAGGAGACGTGAAAAGAATGTGAGAGAACCGAGAGGTCTGCACCTGAGATCTGGGGCCTCGTATAGAGAGGGTGTATTCGGGGGTCTCATAGAGGGGGATACTCTGGGGTGGGGGTCTCATATAGAGAGGGGATATTCTGGGGAGGGGTCTAATAGAGAGAGGGTATTCAGGAGGAATCTCGTATAGATGGGGTGTTCTGGGGGGAGGGTCTCAGAGAAGGGGTACTCTGTTGTGAGGGTCTCAAATAGAGGGGATTTTTTGGGATGAGGGTCTTATATATAGATGGGGTATTCGGGAGGGGTCTCGTACAGAGAGGGGGGTACTCTGGAGTGGGGGTCTCATATTGATAGCAGATATTCTGGGGTGGGTGTCTCATAAACGGGGTATTCTGGGGAGGTGGTCTCATACAGAGGGATATTCTGGGGATGGGGTCTCAGAGAGGGGATATTCTGGGGATGGGGTCTCATATAGAGATGGGATATTCTGGGGAGGGAGTCTCATATTGAGAGGGGATATTCTGGGGAGGGGGTCTCATATAGAGATGAGATATTCTGGGGAGGGAGTCTCATATTGAGAGGGGATATTCTGGGGAGGGGGTCTCATATTGAGAGGGGGATATTTTGGGGAGGGGGTCTCATATTGAGAGGGGGATATTCTGGGGAGGGGGTCTCATATTGAGAGGGGGATATTTTGGGGAGGGGGTCTCATATTGAGAGGGGGATATTCTGGGGAGGGGGTCTCATATTGAGAGGGGGATATTTTGAGGAGGGGGTCTCATATTGAGAGGGGGATATTCTGGGGAGGGGGTCTCATATTGAGAGGGGGATATTTTGGGGAGGGGTCTCATATTGAGAGGGGGATATTCTGGGGAGGGGTCTCATATTGAGAGGGGGATATTCTGGGGAGGGGGTCTCATATTGAGAGGGGGATATTCTGGGGAGGGGGTCTCATATTGAGAGGGGGATATTCTGGGGAGGATGTCTCATATAGGGGGTATTCTGGGGACGTAGAGGGGGGTATTCTGGGGTGGGGGTCTCATATAGAGAAGGGATAGGGGGGATTTTGGGGACAGGGTCTCATATAGAGGGGGGTTATTCTGGGGAGGGGGTCACATATAGAGGAAGGGTATTCTGGGGAGGATGTCTCATATAGGGGGTATTCTGGGGACGTAGAGGGGGGTATTCTGGGGAGGGGGTCTCATTGAGAGGGGGATATTTTGGGGAGGGGGTCTCATTGAGAGGGGGATATTCTGGGGAGGGGGTCTCATATTGAGAGGGGGATATTTTGGGGAGGGGTCTCATATTGAGAGGGGGATATTTTGGGGAGGGGGTCTCATATTGAGAGGGGGATATTCTGGGGAGGGGGTCTCATAGTGAGAGGGGGATATTCTGGGGAGGGGGTCTCGCAGAGGAAGGGTATTCTGGGGAGGATGTCTCATATAGGGGGTATTCTGGGGACGTAGAGGGGGGTATTCTAGGGGTGGGGGTCTCATATAGAGAAGGGATAGGGGGGATTTTGGGGACAGGGTCTCATATAGAGGGGGGTTATTCTGGGGAGGGGGTCACATATAGAGGAAGGGTATTCTGGGGAGGATGTCTCATAGGGGGGTATTCTGGGGAGGGGGTCTCATATAGAGGGGGCTATTCTGTAGGCGGGGTCTCATATAGAGGGGGGGTTCTGAGGTGGGGGTCTTATATAGGAGGGATTCTGGGGTGGGGGTCTCATATAGAGGGGGGGGGGGGGTTCTGAGGTGGGGGTCTTATATAGGGGGGATTCCGGGGTGGGGGTCTCATGGTGAGGGGGGGTTCTGAGGTCCTTATATGGGGGGGATTCTGGGGAGGGGGTCTGATATTGAGGGGGGTATTCTGGCGGAGGGGTCTCATAGAGGGGGGTATTCTGGGGAGGGGGTCTCATATAGAGGGGGATATTCTGGGGACGGGGTCTCATATAGAGGGGGATTCTGGGTGGGGGTCTCATGGTGAGGGGGTTCTGAGGTCCTTATCTGGGGTGGGGGTCTGATATAGAGGGAGGGGGATCTGATATTGAGGGGGTATTCTGGGTGGGGTCTGATATTGAGGGGGTATTCTGGGGTGGGGGTCTGATATTGAGGGGGCTATTCTGGGGTGGGGGTCTGATATTGAGGGGGCTATTCTGGGGTGGGGGTCTGATATAGAGGGAGGGGGATCTGATATTGAGGGGGTATTCTGGGGTGGGGTCTGATATTGAGGGGGTATTCTGGGGTGGGGGTCTGATATTGAGGGGGCTATTCTGGGGTGGGGGTCTGATATTGAGGGGGCTATTCTGGGGTGGGGGTCTGATATAGAGGGAGGGGGGTCTGATATTGAGGGGGTATTCTGGGGTGGGGGTCTGATATTGAGGGGGGTATTCTGGGGTGGGGGTCTGATATTGAGGGGGTATTCTGGGGTGGGGGTCTGATATAGAGGGAGGGGGGTCTGATATTGAGGGGGTATTCTGGGGTGGGGGTCTGATATAGAGGGAGGGGGGTCTGATATTGAGGGGGTATTCTGGGGTGGGGGTCTGATATTGAGGGGGGTATTCTGGCGTGGCGGTCCTCATTGGGGGTCGGGGCAATCTCGGTCACCGTCTGAATAGTAAATACAATGACATCACCCTTGTCGCGCATTGCGCCTGCGCTCACAGGCTCCTCCCCCTACGCAGAGGCTCCGCCCGCTCTCGGTGCACAGCTGTCCGGACATCCCGTGATGCAGTGCGGGACTCCCGGGGGCCGCTGACCGGAGATATGAGTGGGGGAGGGGGGAATAGCTCGGCGCCCGGACGCTTCGCAGACTATTTCGTTATCAGCGGTCTGGACACCGACACCGGGCTGGAACCGGACGAGCTCTCCGGTAAGTGGCACCGGGAATGGGGGGGGGCTCCAGAGGGAGGCTGCACTGGGGAAGGGGGGAGACGTGCATCACCGAGGGCAGAGGCGGGAGGAGAGGACGTCACATAGCGGGACCTGAAGATAACGGTGCAGCTCACATCCGCTCCCCTCCCTGCGCCGTGTAATGTACCGGGGTCTATATCCAGTGTCCCCGGGCTGTGCCCTATATATACCCACTGCTGTCACCTATATCCAGTGTCCCCGGGCTGTGCCCTATATATACCCACTGCTGTCACCTATATACAGTGTACCCGGGCTGTGCCCTATATATACCCACTGCTGTCACCCATATACAGTGTCCCCGGGCTGTGCCCTATATATACCCACTGCTGTCACCCATATACAGTGTCCCCGGGCTGTGCCCTATATATACCCACTGCTGTCACCTATATCCAGTGTCCCCGGGCTGTGCCCTATATATACCCACTGCTGTCACCCATATACAGTGTCCCCGGGCTGTGCCCTATATATACCCACTGCTGTCACCTATATCCAGTGTACCCGGGCTGTGCCCTATATATACCCACTGCTGTCACCTATATCCAGTGTCCCCGGGCTGTGCCCTATATATACCCACTGCTGTCACCCATATACAGTGTCCCCGGGCTGTGCCCTATATATACCCACTGCTGTCACCCAGATACAGTGTACCCGGGCTGTGCCCTATATATACCCAGTGCTGTCACCCATATACAGTGTCCCCGGGCTGTGCCCTATATATACCCGGGCTGTGCCCTATATATACCCACTGCTGTCACCTATATCCAGTGTCCCCGGGCTGTGCCCTATATACACCCACTGCTGTCACCCATATACAGTGTCCCCGGGCTGTGCCCTATATATACCCGGGCTGTGCCCTATATATACCCAGTGCTGTCACCTATATCCAGTGTCCCCGGGCTGTGCCCTATATATACCCACTGCTGTCACCCATATACAGTGTACCCGGGCTGTGCCCTATATATACCCACTGCTGTCACCTATATCCAGTGTACCCGGGCTGTGCCCTATATATACCCACTGCTGTCACCTATATACAATGTACACGGGCGGTGCCCTATATATACAGCCACTACTGTCACCTATATACAATGTACATGGGCTGTGCCCTATATATATACCCACTGCTGTCTCCTATATAGTGTACCCGGGCTGTGCCCTATATACCCACTGCTGTCACCTATATACAGTGTACCCGGGCTGTGCCCTATATATACCCACTGCTGTCACCTATATCCAGTGTACCCGGGCTGTGCCCTATATATACCCACTGCTGTCACCTATATCCAGTGTCCCCGGGCTGTGCCCTATATATACCCACTGCTGTCACCTATATCCAGTGTCCCCGGGCTGTGCCCTATATATACCCACTGCTGTCACCTATATCAGTGTCCCCGGGCTGTGCCCTATATATACCCACTGCTGTCACCTATATACAGTGTACCCGGGCTGTGCCCTATATATACCCACTGCTGTCACCTATATACAGTGTACCCGGGCTGTGCCCTATATATACCCACTGCTGTCACCCATATACAGTGTCCCCGGGCTGTGCCCTATATATACCCACTGCTGTCACCTATATCCAGTGTCCCCGGGCTGTGCCCTATATATACCCACTGCTGTCACCTATATCCAGTGTCCCCGGGCTGTGCCCTATATATACCCACTGCTGTCACCTATATACAGTGTACCCGGGCTGTGCCCTATATATACCCACTGCTGTCACCCATATACAGTGTCCCCGGGCTGTGCCCTATATATACCCACTGCTGTCACCCATATACAGTGTCCCCGGGCTGTGCCCTATATATACCCACTGCTGTCACCTATATACAGTGTACCCGGGCTGTGCCCTATATATACCCACTGCTGTCACCCATATACAGTGTCCCCGGGCTGTGCCCTATATATACCCACTGCGGTCACCCATATACAGTGTCCCCGGGCTGTGCCCTATATATACCCACTGCTGTCACCTATATACAGTGTACCCGGGCTGTGCCCTATATACCCACTGCTGTCACCTATATACAGTGTACCCGGGCTGTGCCCTATATATACCCACTGCTGTCACCCATATACAGTGTCCCCGGGCTGTGCCCTATATATACCCACTGCTGTCACCTATATACAGTGTACCCGGGCTGTGCCCTATATATACCCACTGCTGTCACCTATATCCAGTGTACCCGGGCTGTGCCCTATATATACCCACTGCTGTCACCCATATACAGTGTACCCGGGCTGTGCCCTATATACCCACTGCTGTCACCTATATACAGTGTACCCGGGCTGTGCCCTATATATACCCACTGCTGTCACCCATATACAGTGTCCCCGGGCTGTGCCCTATATATACCCACTGCTGTCACCTATATACAGTGTACCCGGGCTGTGCCCTATATATACCCACTGCTGTCACCCATATACAGTGTCCCCGGGCTGTGCCCTATATATACCCACTGCTGTCACCCATATACAGTGTCCCCGGGCTGTGCCCTATATATACCCACTGCTGTCACCTATATCCAGTGTCCCCGGGCTGTGCCCTATATATACCCACTGCTGTCACCTATATCCAGTGTCCCCGGGCTGTGCCCTATATATACCCACTGCTGTCACCCATATACAGTGTCCCCGGGCTGTGCCCTATATATACCCACTGCTGTCACCTATATACAGTGTACCCGGGCTGTGCCCTATATATACCCACTGCTGTCACCCATATACAGTGTCCCCGGGCTGTGCCCTATATATACCCACTGCTGTCACCCATATACAGTGTCCCCGGGCTGTGCCCTATATATACCCACTGCTGTCACCTATATCCAGTGTCCCCGGGCTGTGCCCTATATATACCCACTGCTGTCACCTATATCCAGTGTCCCCGGGCTGTGCCCTATATATACCCACTGCTGTCACCCATATACAGTGTCCCCGGGCTGTGCCCTATATATACCCACTGCTGTCACCCAGATACAGTGTACCCGGGCTGTGCCCTATATACCCAGTGCTGTCACCCATATACAGTGTCCCCGGGCTGTGCCCTATATATACCCGGGCTGTGCCCTATATATACCCACTGCTGTCACCTATATCCAGTGTCCCCGGGCTGTGCCCTATATACACCCACTGCTGTCACCCATATACAGTGTCCCCGGGCTGTGCCCTATATATACCCGGGCTGTGCCCTATATATACCCACTGCTGTCACCTATATCCAGTGTCCCCGGGCTGTGCCCTATATATACCCAGTGCTGTCACCTATATCCAGTGTCCCCGGGCTGTGCCCTATATATACCCACTGCTGTCACCCATATACAGTGTACCCGGGCTGTGCCCTATATATACCCACTGCTGTCACCTATATACAGTGTACCCGAGCTGTGCCCTATATATACCCACTGCTGTCACCTATATCCAGTGTACCCGGGCTGTGCCCTATATATACCCGGGCTGTGCCCTATATCCAGTGTCCCCGGGCTGTGCCCTATATACACCCACTGCTGTCACCCATATACAGTGTACCCGGGCTGTGCCCTATATATACCCGGGCTGTGCCCTATATCCAGTGTCCCTGGGCTGTGCCCTATATATACCCGGGCTGTGCCCTATATATACCCGGGCTGTGCCCTATATCCAGTGTCCCCGGGCTGTGCCCTATATACACCCACTGCTGTCACCCATATACAGTGTCCCCAGGCTGTGCCCTATATATACCCAGTGCTGTCACCCATATACAGTGTCCCCGGGCTGTGCCCTATATATACCCACTGCTGTCACCCATATACAGTGTACCCGGGCTGTGCCCTATATATACCCAGTGCTGTCACCTATATACAGTGTCCCTGGGCTGTGCCCTATATATACCCGGGCTGTGCCCTATATCCAGTGTCCCCGGGCTGTGCCCTATATACACCCACTGCTGTCACCCATATACAGTGTCCCCGGGCTGTGCCCTATATATACCCACTGCTGTCACCTATATTCAGTGTACCCGGGCTGTGCCCTATATATACCCACTGCTGTCACCCATATACAGTGTACCCGGGCTGTGCCCTATATATACCCACTGCTGTCACCTATATCCAGTGTACCCGGGCTGTGCCCTATATATACCCACTGCTGTCACCCATATACAGTGTACCCAGGCTGTGCCCTATATATACCCACTGCTGTCACCCAAATACAGTGTACCCGGGCTGTGCCCTATATATACCCACTGCTGTCGCCTATATCCAGTGTACCCGGGCTGTGCCCTATATATACCCACTGCTGTCACCCATATATATACCCGGGCTGTGCCCTATATATACCCACAGCTGTCACCTATATATACACCCGGGCTGTGCCCTATATATACCCACTGCTGTCACCCATATATATACCCGGGCTGTGCCCTATATATACCCACTGCTGTCACCCATATATATACCCGGGCTGTGCCCTATATATAACCGGGCTGTGCCCTATATATACCCACTGCTGTCACCTATATACAGTGTACCCGAGCTGTGCCCTATATATACCCACTGCTGTCACCCATATCCAGTGTACCCGGGCTGTGCCCTATATATACCCACTGCTGTCACCCATATACAGTGTACCCGGGCTGTGCCCTATATATACCCACTGCTGTCACCCATATACAGTGTACCCGGGCTGTGCCCTATATATACCCACTGTTGTCACCTATATACAGTGTACCCGGGCTGTGCCCTATATATACCCACTGCTATCACCTATATACAGTGTACCCGGGCTGTGCCCTATATATACCCACTGCTGTCACCCATATATATACCCGGGCTGTGCCCTATATATACACCCACTGCTGTCACCTATATATACACCCGGGCTGTGCCCTATATATACCCACCGCTGTCACCCATATCCAGTGTACCCGGGCTGTGCCCTATATATACCCACTGCTGTCACCTATATCCAGTGTACCCGGGCTGTGCCCTATATATACCCACTGCTGTCACCTATATCCAGTGTACCCGGGCGGTGCCCTATATATACCCACTGCTGTCACCTATATCCAGTGTACCCGGGCTATGCCCTATATATACCCACTGCTGTCACCTATATCCAGTGTACCCGGGCTGTGCCCTATATATACCCACTGCTGTCACCCATATACAGTGTACCCGGGCTGTGCCCTATATATACACCCACTGCTGTCACCCATATACAGTGTACCCGGGCTGTGCCCTATATATACACCCACTGCTGTCACCCATATACAGTGTACCCAGGCTGTGCCCTATATATACCCACTGCTGTCACCTATATATACACCCGGGCTGTGCCCTATATATACCCACTGCTGTCACCTATATCCAGTGTACCTGTGCTGTGCCCTATATATACCCACTGCTTTCACCCATATACAGTGTCCCCGGGCTGTGCCCTATATATACCCACTGCTGTCACCTATATGCAGTGTACCTGGGCTGTGCCCTATATATACACCCACTGCTGTCACCTATATACAGTGTACCCGGGCGGTGCCCTATATATACAGCCACTACTGTCACCTATATACAATGTACATGGGCTGTGCCCTATATATATCCAGTGCTGTCACCTATATCCAGTGTCCCCGGGCTGTGCCCTATATACCCACTGCTGTCACCTATATACAGTGTACCCGGGCTGTGCCCTATATATACCCACTGCTGTCACCTATATCCAATGTACCCGGGCTGTGCCCTATATATACCCACTGCTGTCACCTATATCCAATGTACCCGGGCTGTGCCCTATATATACCCACTGCTGTCACCCATATACAGTGTACCCGGGCTGTGCCCTATATATATACCCACTGCTGTCACCCATATACAGTGTACCCGGGCTGTGCCCTATATATACCCACTGCTGTCACCTATATATAGTGTACCCGATATATACACCTACTGCTGTCACCCATATACAGTGTACCCGGGCTGTGCCCTATATATACACCTTCTGCTGTCACCTATATATAGTGTACCCGGGCTGTGCCCTATATATACACCTACTGCTGTCACCTATATATAGTGTACCCGCGCTGTGCCCTATATATACACCTACTGCTGTCACCTATATATAGTGTACCCGGGCTTTGCCCTATATATACCCACTGCTGTTGCCTATATACAGTGTACCCGGGCTGTTCCCTATACACACACACACTCACTGCTGTCACCTATACACCCCTATATACAGTGTACCCGGGCTGTGCCTTATATATACTCACTGCTGTCACCTATACACCCCTATATACAGTGTACCTAAGCTGTGCCCTATATATACCCACTGCTGTTGCCTATATACAGTGTACCAGGGCTGTGCCCTATACACACACACTCACTGCTGTCACCTATACACCCCTATATACAGTGTACCCGGGCTGTGCCTTATATATACTCACTGCTGTCACCTATACACCCCTATATACAGTGTACCTAAGCTGTGCCCTATATATACCCACTGCTGTTGCCTATATACAGTGTACCAGGGCTGTGCCCTATACACACACACACTCACTGCTGTCACCTATACACCCCTATATACAGTGTACCCGGGCTGTGCCCTATATACTCACTGCTGTCACCCATACACCCCTATATACAGTGTACCTAAGCTGTGCCCTATATATACCCACTGCTGTTGCCTATATACAGTGTACCTAAGCTGTGCCCTATATATACCCACTGCTGTCATCTATACACCCCCTATATACAGTGTACCTAAGCTGTGCCCTATATATAAACCCACTCCTGTCACCTATACACACCCTATTTAGAGTGTACCTGAACTGTGCCCTATATATACACCCACTGCTGTTGCCTATATACCCGCTATTTACAGTGTACCCGAGATGTGCCCTATATATGCGCCCACTGCTGTCACCCATACGCCCCTATATATAGTGTACCTGGGCTGTGCCCTATATATACCCACTGCTGTGACCTATACAGCCCCTATACACAGTGTACCCAGGCTGTGCCCTATATATACCCACTGCTGTGACCTATACAGCCCCTATACATAGTGTACCTGGGCTGTGCCCTATATATATATACACCCACTGCTGTGACCTATACAGCCCCTATACACAGTGTACCCAGGCTATGCCCTATATACACCCACCGCTGTCACCTATATACCACCTATATACAGTGTACCCGCGCTGTGCCCTATATATATACCCACTGCTGTCAGCTATACACCCCCTTAATACAGTGTATCTGAGCTGTGCCCCGTATATACCCACTCATGTCACCTATATACCCTCTATATACAGTGTTCCTGAGCTGTGTCATATATATACCCACTCCTGTGACCTATACACCCACTGTGGATCGGTCACTGCATATACTGTGGGGCCACTGTGGGTCAGTGGCTGCATATACTGTAGGGTCACTGTTGGTGAGGCACTCCATATACTGTGGGGCATCTGTGGGTCAGTCACTGCATATACTGTGGGGCCACTGTTGGTGAGGCATGCATATACTGTAGGGTCACTGTTGGTGAGGCATGCATATACTGTGGGGCCACTGTGGGTCAGTCACTGCATATACTGTGGGGCCACTGTGGGTCAGTCACTGCATATACTGTGGGGCCACTGTGGGTCAGTCACTGCATATACTGTGGGGCCACTGTGGGTAGGACACTGCATATACTGTGGGGCCACTGTTGGTGAGGCACTGCATATACTGTGGGGCCACTGTTGGTGAGGCACTGCATATACTGTGGGGCCACTGTGGTTCAGTCACTCAATATACTGTGGGGCCACTGTGGGTCAGTCACTGCATATACTGTAGGGTCACTGTTCATGAGGCACTGCATATACTGTGGGGCCACTGTTGGTGAGGCACTGCATATACTGTGGGGCCACTGTTGGTGAGGCACTGCATATACTGTGGGGCCACTGTTGGTGAGGCACTGCATATACTGTGGGGCCACTGTGGTTCAGTCACTCAATATACTGTGGGGCCACTGTGGTTCAGTCACTCAATATACTGTGGGGCTACTGTGGGTCAGTCACTGCATATACTGTAGGGTCACTGTTGGTGAGGCATGCATATACTGTAGGGTCACTGTTGGTGAGGCATGCATATACTGTGGGGCCACTGTGGGTCAGTCACTGCATATACTGTGGGGCCACTGTGGGTCAGTCACTGCATATACTGTGGGGCCACTGTGGGTAGGACACTGCATATACTGTGGGGCCACTGTTGGTGAGGCACTGCATATACTGTGGGGCCACTGTTGGTGAGGCACTGCATATACTGTGGGGCCACTGTGGTTCAGTCACTCAATATACTGTGGGGCCACTGTGGGTCAGTCACTGCATATACTGTAGGGTCACTGTTCATGAGGCACTGCATATACTGTGGGGCCACTGTTGGTGAGGCACTGCATATACTGTGGGGCCACTGTTGGTGAGGCACTGCATATACTGTGGGGCCACTGTTGGTGAGGCACTGCATATACTGTGGGGCCACTGTTGGTGAGGCACTGCATATACTGTGGGGCCACTGTTGGTGAGGCACTGCATATACTGTGGGGCCACTGTGGTTCAGTCACTCAATATACTGTGGGGCCACTGTGGTTCAGTCACTCAATATACTGTGGGGCTACTGTGGGTCAGGCACTGCATATACTGTGGGGTCACTGTTCATGAGGCACTGCATATACTGTAGGGTCACTGTTCATGAGGCACTGCATATACTGTGGGGCCACTGTTCATGAGGCACTGCATATACTGTGGGTCTGTCACTGCATATACTGTAGGGTCACTGTTAATGAGGCACTGCATATACTGTGGGGCCACTGTGGGTCTGTCACTGCATATACTTTGGGGCCACTGTTGGTGAGGCACTGCATATACTGTGGGGCCACTGTGGGTCGGTCACATCAGATACAGGGGGCTGTGAGACGCATGGCTGACGATGTTCACATATTTTGCCGCCATCTTAACCATGTGATGTAACAGTCATCACCTTGGCTCCGACCGGTCACTACAATTGTTCTGGCGATTATTTTGGCGCATAGCGAGCAGACGCTGGCGGACCGTGTACCCACACACACACACGTACAATAATGCTGTGTTCACGTAACATTCTTTTTCGTAGTTTCCTTGATTTTTGGCGCAATTCTGTCTAGTAAATAAGAACGGACACATTGTGTCCGCCTGGCCGTGCGGAGGCAAACGGATCCGTCCAGACTTACAATGTGAGTCAATGGGGACGGATCCGTTTGAAGTTGACACAATATGGCTCCGCCCCCCCCCCCCCCCCCCCCGTTGACTTTCAGTGTAAAGTCTGGACGGCTCCGCCCCCCCGTTGACTTTCAGTGTAAAGTCTGGACGGCTCCGCCCCCCCGTTGACTTTCAGAGTAAAGTCTGGACGGCTCTGCCCCCCGTTGACTTTCAGAGTAAAGTCTGGACGGCTCTGCCCCCCGTTGACTTTCAGTGTAAAGTCTGGACGGCTCCGCCCCCCCGTTGACTTTCAGTGTAAAGTCTGGACGGCTCCGCCCCCCCGTTGACTTTCAGTGTAAAGTCTGGACGGCTCCGTCCCCCGTTGACTTTCAGTGTAAAGTCTGGACGGCTCCGTCCCCCGTTGACTTTCAGTGTAAAGTCTGGACGGCTCCGTCCCCCGTTGACTTTCAGTGTAAAGTCTGGACGGCTCCGTCCCCCGTTGACTTTCAGTGTAAAGTCTGGACGGCTCCGTCCCCGTTGACTTTCAGTGTAAAGTCTGGACGGCTCCGCCCCCCGTTGACTTTCAGTGTAAAGTCTGGACGGCTCCGCCCCCCGTTGACTTTCAGTGTAAAGTCTGGACGGCTCCGCCCCCCGTTGACTTTCAGTGTAAAGTCTGGACGGCTCCGCCCCCCGTTGACTTTCAGTGTAAAGTCTGGACGGCTCCGCCCCCCGTTGACTTTCAGTGTAAAGTCTGGACGGCTCCGCCCCCCGTTGACTTTCAGTGTAAAGTCTGGACGGCTCCGCCCCCCCGTTGACTTTCAGTGTAAAGTCTGGACGGCTCCGCCCCCCCGTTGACTTTCAGTGTAAAGTCTGGACGGCTCCGTCCCCCGTTGACTTTCAGTGTAAAGTCTGGACGGCTCCGTCCCCGTTGACTTTCAGTGTAAAGTCTGGACGGCTCCGTCTGCAGCTACTTTCACACTTAGAGTTTATTCTACAATATAATGTTCTGAACGGATCCATCGTCTGCATTATATGAGCGGATCCGTCTGGGCAGACCCTAGACGGATCCGCTCTGAACGCAAGTGTGAAAGTAGCCGAATGTAGTAGTGCTGCAGTGTAAAGCATGAGGGGAAAGAGAAAGCAGCAGCCTGAGCCTCTGACAGTGCAGCTGAGCTGGAGGACGCTGATCGCAGTTGTGGAGCAGAGATGAACAGCAGCCGACTCTGAAGCTGGTATGAGGTATCGCACAGCATGGACACTTACTGGCCGGAGGGTTGGTACACTGCAGCCGGAATTCCACTTTTACATTCTAATGGTTTATGGAGTAATGTTAAATGATCTGTAGCCGGTCTTATACTCCAGTCACATCAAGATCTGCATCCAGAATCCTGCAGGGGGACACACAGCCCAGATAGTCATGGTCTTCTAGTGCATTGCTTCATGGGAGTTGTAGTTTTTGCTCGGCGTCAGCGATCGGACGAGGCACTGCGTGGCGGCTCATGTTCTTACCGTGTCTTGCAGCCTCTGCATTTCCAGCTGTCCTGAAACTACAACTCCCAGCATGCCCTGACAACAGAGCTGAAGGTTGCCAACCTCTATTTAGTACATAAGATCCTGCAGCCTGAGCTGACAGTAATATTGCAGAATTGTGATTGCAGCTCTGGATGTGACTGGAGTAGAAGTCAGATGGTGGGTAACAGAGGTGAGAAGTGGCGGCCTCTGTTACTCTGCCAATAGCGGCTGCTGTCACCCAGCTTTCCACAGACCCTGAATGCCAGATACATCTGTATTGTGCCCTTTCAGCCCATTCCCTCCCACTTGCTTCTCTGTCTGCGTGTCAGTCTTGACTGCAGTTCTAGGATTCTGCTCATGCAGCAGGAAGCTCAGGATGACTCTGCAGCAGTGCAGGGAATGGTGGGGGTCCGGGGTGTGACGTGCTGATAACTCTGTTGTTTTGTTGTTTAGCCCTGTGTGATTACATTCGTGCCTCTAGAGACAGAGATGGCCTTGGACGGTTCCAGTCCTGTGCGCCGGAAGGTAATCGGAGGAGCGGCGGCCGAAAGCCGTACCCGTCCTACTAAAACCGCTGTAGAGCCGACACTCCCGCAGGCTGCGGCTACCGGTGACTGTCCTGCTGGGACTTGTAGTTCTGCAAAAGGCTGGATAGTCATCAAATGCCCAGACTGGTGGTAAGATGTAGCCTCCATGTGTAAGACATTGATTAAAGGGGCACTCCTGCCCGGAGGGACCTCGACGCCATCTTGGATGTGTGATTTCCACCCATATTCTTAGTATTACTAATTCTGTAAATGAAGATTAATCCCATAAGGCTCCTTTCACACGAGCGAGTATTCCGCGCGGGTGCGATGCGTGAGGTGAACGCATTGCACCCGCACTGAATCCGGACCCATTCATTTCTATGGGGCTGTGCACACGAGCGGTGATTTTCACGCATCACTTGTGCGTTACGTGAAAATCGCAGCATGCTCTATTTTGTGCGTTTTTCACCCAACGCAGGCCCCATAGAAGTGAATGGGGCTGCATGAAAATCGCAAGCATCCGCAAAGCAAGTGCAGACGCGGTGCAATTTTCCTGCACGGTTGCTAGGAGACGATCGGGATGGAGACCCGATCATTATTATTTTCCCTTTTAACATGGTTGTAAGTGAAAATCGCATTCTGAATACAGACTGCATAGTACTAGCGCTGGAGGGGTTAAAATAAATAAATAATTTAACTCTCATTAATTCGCGCAGCCGGCATCTCTTGTGTCTTCCTCTTAGCTGAGCACAGGAAAAGGACCCGTGGTGACGTCACTGCGTTCATCACATGGTCCATCACCATGGTAAAGGATCATGTGATTGACCATGTGATGAGCGCAGTGACATCATCAAAGGTCTTATTCCTCAAAGATGAAGACGGCTGCGCGATCAAGTGGATTAAGGTGAGTTTAATCATTTTTTATTGAATTTTTTAACCCCTCCAGCGCTATAGTACTATATATTCTGTATTCAGAATGCTATTATTTTCCCTTATAACCATGTAATAAGGGGAAATAATACAATCTACACAACACCGAACCCAAACCCGAACTTCTGTGAAGAAGTTTGGGTTTGGATACCAAACATGCAGATTTTTCTCACGCGCGTGCAAAACGCATTACAATGTTTTGCACTCGCGCAGAAAAATCGTGCATGTTCCCGCAACGCACCCGCATCTTTACCCGCAACGCCCGTGTGAAACCAGCCTAAGAAAAGTTTTATAACTATATAATAGACTTTTTGTTACAATTTCAAGATCACTGCTTCCTGTCAGCGATTGAGAGCATTCTTGTTTGCATCTAAAGGCTGAAAGCTTGTCTTGACACAATACTTTCTTATAGCTGAGGGTTTGTTACAATGGGTCATTGTAGCTGAGATATGCAAACAAGAGTGTTTCCTTTTGGTGACTGCAAGCAGAGGTCTTAAAAAAGGTGAGGAACTAAACTTCAGGGACTTTATTTAATGATTCATGTTTTACATAAGACAAAAAAAAAAAAACGCTGAAAATAAGTGATCGCAGCCACGCACATCCAAGATGGCGTCTACTGTGCCGAACCTGTGGGCCCCAGGTTGGGTTTCTGATCACGTTCTCCCCGTCTGCTCTGGGGCTACATCTGTGGAGTGGAGCTTCAGTGACCTGTGTGCCGCTACCTGAACTCTGCAGAGCTTTCTGGCCTCTTACTGACACTGAGCTTTCTGGCCTCTTACTGACACTGAGCTTTCTGGCCTCTTACTGACACTGAGCTTTCTGGCCTCTTACTGACACTGAGCTTTCTGGCCTCTTACTGACACTGAGCTTTCTGGCCTCTTACTGACACTGAGCTTTCTGGCCTCTTACTGACACTGAGCTTTCTAACCCCTAGAGCGCTGGACTTTCTCTTCGGATGTTGTAACTTACCTTTTTTGCCCGCACTTCCTCTTTGTGGCTTTTTAGCAGCGGTGGTTGTTTTCGAGTTTCCTCGTCCTTTTCTGTGCTGTCGGAGATGATTTCATCGGCCTCTGGATCCCCCTGTTCTATAGATGTAATTTATGTAGAACTGCCCTGCCCATACTATGGCTCCCGCTCCCCATTTCTGTGCCGCTATCCTGGAGGCCTGGTGCTGCCCACGGGGGGATCTTCTTGTTTTTCAGCCTCCTCTAGAGGCTCGGGGTCTGTCTCTGACCTGCTGATCCCCGCTGGACTCTGTTTCCAGGCTCCTGTGTCTTCTCTAACTTTCCTGCTTGTTCCGTTTTTCCATTCCAGGAGAGAACTTCGAGCAGACCCCCCTCAGGCGCACTTTTAAGTCGAAGGTCCTGGCACGATATCCTGAAAATGTGGAGTGGAATGCGTTTGACCAGGACGCGGTAGGCATGGTACGTGGATGGTCCGCTCTGCAGTACTGTCCTTGTGTTATACTCCAGTCACATCCAAAGCTTATGCAGTTCTGCTGTTCACTTCAGACAGGTCCAGAGCTGCAGGCTCAATATAATCATGGCTTTGGGCGCAGCTCTGGATGTGACTGGAGTGTAGGCTCCAATGATAAATGCTGTGACGGTGTTGCGGTGTCTTGCAGCTGTGTATGCCCAAGGGCTTGTCATTCAAGACTCAGGCCGACTGCCGGGAGCCTCAGTTCCACTCCTTCATCATCACCCGGGAGGACGGCTCCAGGACCTTCGGTTTTGCTCTCACCTTCTTTGAGGAGGTCACCAGCAAGCAGATCTGTAGCGCCATGCAAACCTTGTACCACATGCACAACGCAGAGTATGACATCATCCACATGTCCGCCACCAACGGCGGGACAGACTGTGCCGAGGACTGCAGCGACTCCTCTGTGACCAAACTGCAGAGGTTCAACTCCTACGACATCACCCGCGATACCCTGTATGTCTCCAAGTGCATATGTCTCATCGCCCCCATGTCCTTCACCACGGCGTGTAAGAAGGTCCTGGAACAGCTCCACCAGGCCGTCACCTCCGCCCAGCCCCCGCCACTGCCGCTGGAGAGCTACATCTACAACATCCTTTATGAAGTCCCTCTGCCGCCCGCCGGGAGGTCCTTGAAGTTTTCAGGGGTCTACGGGTCAATCATATGTCAGCGGCCGAGCACCAATGAGTTACCGCTCTTTGACTTTCCGGTAAAAGAGGTTTTTGAATTACTTGGTGTAGAAAATGTAGTTCAGCTCTTCACCTGCGCCCTGCTGGAACTCCAGATCCTGCTGTACTCCCAGCGTAAGTGCTTCCCGTAACCTCCCCTTCTATCAGGTGTCCCTGGGGGCGGTATTATAGTAGTCGTATCCCTGGACATAGGGGCGGTATTATAGTAGTCGTATCCCTGGACATAGGGGCAGTATTATAGTAGTCGTATCCCTGGACATAGGGGCAGTATTATAGTAGTCGTATCCCTGGACATAGGGGCGGTATTATAGTAGTCGTATCCCTGGACATAGGGGCGGTATTATAGTAGTCGTATCCCTGGACATAGGGGCGGTATTATAGTAGTCGTATCCCTGGACATAGGGGCGGTATTATAGTAGTCGTATCCCTGGACATAGGGGCGGTATTATAGTAGTCGTATCCCTGGACATAGGGGCGGTATTATAGTAGTCGTATCCCTGGACATAGGGGCGGTATTATAGTAGTTGTATCCCTGGACATAGGGGCGGTATTATAGTAGTCGTATCCCTGGACATAGGGGCGGTATTATAGTAGTCGTATCCCTGGACATAGGGGCGGTATTATAGTAGTCGTATCCCTGGACATGGGGGCGGTATTATAGTGGTCGTATCCCTGGACATAGGGGCGGTATTATAGTAGTCGTATCCCTGGACATAGGGGCGGTATTATAGTAGTCGTATCCCTGGACATAGGGGCGGTATTATAGTAGTCGTATCCCTGGACATAGGGGCGGTATTATAGTAGTCGTATCCCTGGACATAGGGGCGGTATTATAGTAGTTGTATCCCTGGACATAGGGGCGGTATTATAGTAGTCGTATCCCTGGACATAGGGGCGGTATTATAGTAGTCGTATCCCTGGACATAGGGGCGGTATTATAGTAGTCGTATCCCTGGACATGGGGGCGGTATTATAGTGGTCGTATCCCTGGACATAGGGGCGGTATTATAGTAGTCGTATCCCTGGACATAGGGGCGGTATTATAGTAGTCGTATCCCTGGACATAGGGGCAGTATTATAGTAGTCGTATCCCTGGACATAGGGGCGGTATTATAGTAGTCGTATCCCTGGACATAGGAGCGGTATTATAGTAGTTATATTCTTGTACATAGGAGCAGTATTATAGTAGTTATATTCTTGTACATAGGAGGCAGTATTATAGTAGTTATATTCTTGTACATAGGAGGCAGTATTATAGTAGTTATATTCTTGTACATAGGAGCAGTATTATAGTAGTTATATTCTTGTACATAGGAGGCAGTATTATAGTAGTATATTCTTGTACATAGGAGGCAGTATTATAGTAGTTATATTCCTGTACATAGGAGCAGTATTATAGTAGTTATATCCTTGTACATAGGAGCAGTGTTATAGTAGTTATATTCTTGTACATAGGAGCAGTATTATAGTAGTTATATTCTTGTACATAGGAGGCAGTATTATAGTAGTTATATTCCTGTACATAGGAGGCAGTATTATAGTAGTTATATTCCTGTACATAGGAGGCAGTATTATAGTAGTTATATTCTTGTACATAGGAGGCAGTATTATAGTAGTTATATTCCTGTACATAGGAGCAGTATTATAGTAGTTATATCCTTGTACATAGGAGCAGTATTATAGCAGTTATATTCTTGTACATAGGAGCAGTATTATAGTAGTTATATTCTTGTACATAGGAGGCAGTATTATAGTAGTTATATTCTTGTACATAGGAGCAGTATTATAGCAGTTATATTCTTGTACATAGGAGCAGTATTATAGCAGTTATATTCTTGTACATAGGAGCAGTATTATAGCAGTTATATTCTTGTACATAGGAGGCAGTATTATAGTAGTTATATTCTTGTACATAGGAGCAGTATTATAGTAGTTATATTCCTGTACATAGGACCAGTATTATAGTAGTTATATTCTTGTACATAGGAGCAGTATTATAGTAGTTATATTCCTGTACATAGGAGCAGTATTATAGTAGTTATATTCTTGTACATAGGAGGCAGTATTATAGTAGTTATATTCTTGTACTTGGAGGCAGTATTATAGCAGTTATATTCTTGTACATAGGAGCGGTATTATAGTAGTTATATTCTTGTACATAGGAGGCAGTATTATAGCAGTTATATTCTTGTACATAGGAGCAGTATTATAGTAGTTATATTCTTGTACATAGGAGGCAGTATTATAGCAGTTATATTCTTGTACATAGGAGCGGTATTATAGCAGTTATATTCTTGTACATAGGAGCGGTATTATAGCAGTTATATTCTTGTACATAGGAGCGGTATTATAGCAGTTATATTCTTGTACATAGGAGCGGTATTATAGCAGTTATATTCTTGTACATAGGAGCAGTATTATAGCAGTTATATTCTTGTACATAGGAGGCAGTATTATAGTAGTTCTATTCTTGTATATAGGAGCAGTATTATAGTAGTTATATTCTTGTACATAGGAGGCAGTATTATAGTAGTTATATTCTTGTACATAGGAGCAGCATTATAGTAGTTATATTCCTGTACATAGGAGCAGTATTATAGTAGTTATATTCTTGTACATAGGAGCAGTATTATAGTAGTTATATTCTTGTACATAGGAGGCAGTATTATAGCAGTTATATTCTTGTACATAGGAGCGGTATTATAGCAGTTATATTCTTGTACATAGGAGCAGTATTATAGTAGTTATATTCTTGTACATAGGAGCAGTATTATAGTAGTTATATTCTTGTACATAGGAGCAGTATTATAGTAGTTATATTCCTGTACATAGGAGCAGTATTATAGTAGTTATATTCTTGTACATAGGAGCAGTATTATAGTAGTTATATTCTTGTACATAGGAGCAGTATTATAGTAGTTATATTCTTGTACATAGGAGGCAGTAATATAGTAGTTATAGTCTTGTACATAGGAGCAGTATTATAGCAGTTATATTCTTGTACATAGGAGCAGTATTATAGTAGTATATTCTTGTACATAGGAGCA
Source organism: Bufo gargarizans (assembly GCF_014858855.1). Taxonomy (NCBI): domain Eukaryota; kingdom Metazoa; phylum Chordata; class Amphibia; order Anura; family Bufonidae; genus Bufo; species Bufo gargarizans. The sequence continues at coordinate 304,272 of NC_058089.1, forward strand.
GTATTATAGTAGTTATGGTCTTGTACATAGGAGGCAGTATTATAGTAGTTATATTCCTGTACATAGGAGCAGTATTATAGTAGTTATATTCTTGTACATAGGAGCAGTATTATAGCAGTTATATTCCTGTACATAGGAGCGGTATTATAGCAGTTATATTCTTGTACATAGGAGCGGTATTATAGTAGTTATATTCTTGTACTTGGAGGGCAGTGCTTTAATATTTATACGCTGCTATGTGGCAACTCATTTTGTGAGGTAGAATATGTGAAGGTGTCAGATCCCTTCCCTCACTTCTCTTGAGCAGAGGAGGGGGCCTGATATTTGATGTGTCCTGATGTATGATGAGGTGCATCATGTAATTCTGCACGTTTTGAGCTCAGTCCATTAGGCCTCTTCTGTCTGCACTGGACAGTAGTTGGCGGTTGTGTTTTGGAGTGCCGTTCCTCATCTGGAGTTGTCCATGTTCCCTTGACTTGCAGACTACCAGAGGTTGATGACGGTGGCGGAGACCATCACCGGCCTCATGTTTCCATTCCAGTGGCAGCACGTCTACGTCCCCATTCTGCCAGCGTCACTCCTGCACTTTCTGGACGCTCCGGTGCCATATTTGATGGGTTTACACTCCAACGGTTTGGATGACCGGTCGAAGCTGGAGCTGCCGCAGGAGGTGAGACTGATCTTGATGGTTGGGGAGGCGATGTGTGGGATGAGAGATGTCCGGCAGCCGTCATGGTTGCCTGGGTTATTTCTGTGTCTGATAAGAGAGGAATCTGAGAGATCTGCGGCACAGTATAGGAAGTTACCGGCCCCTATTAATGGGGGATGTCTGTTGTGGTCCCGGATCCTGTACCCCTAGCAATAGGCTGATACTGTGCCACTGCAGGGCAATGCAAGCTTACATGGCGGCCAGGGCCGGACTGGGATAAAAACCAGCCCTGGAAACACCGGCCCCACAGCGTTGCCTCGTTATTTACTTGTTTATAATAGGAGAAAGGATTCATTTTAAAACACGTGTGTAAACACGAATATGAACTCTGCCCCTCGATAGCTCTTTTGTAGAACCCCATTCACAGTGTTTTCCCAACCAGGATGCCTCCAACTGTTGCAAAACTACAACTCTCAGCATGCTCAGATATTCTACGGCAGTCCTGTCACAATCCCCCCAATGAGCCTTTCGACCAAATAATACAAATATTTATAACATCTCACCCATGTGCTGCAAAAAAAAAAATCTGCAATGTAAAATCGATAATAAAGATCAACTACAAACATAAACATACTCCACATGAACACTTACAGGTACTCGGCCCCTGGGGGTCTCGGAAACTTCCACACTTTGGCCGGGGGCTCGGCGGAGCTGATGTTGTGTTTTATCCTAATGGGAAAGATTTCATAATAAGGATTTGGAGAAGGGGCAGAGGGATAGCAGAGCAGGGAGAGGCTAGCGCTGCTACTAGGGGGTCATACCATGGGGGAGTAATAAAGCCCACCATAATGCCCCCCAGAAGTAATAATTCTCCTTATAATGTGCAAAACATACCCCTTTGTAATGCCCCCAGTTGAGCTAATGTCCCCATAATGTGCCAATATAAAATACCCCATAGTGCTCCTCCCCCCTTCCCCATAGTACCCACCATAATGTGTCCCAGTATAAAATGCCCCTATACAGAGCCCACCATATAAAATACCCCTTCTTTTTAGCCTCAGTAGATGCCCCTATAGTGCCACCCAATAATCTGCCAGTAATAAGTGCCCCAATAGATGCCCCCAATCATGTGCCAGTAGCCCCCCCTTATGTGCCAGTAGCCCCCCCTTATGTGCCAGTAGCCCCCCCTTATGTGCCAGTAGCCCCCCCTTATGTGCCAGTAGCCCCCCCTTATGTGCCAGTAGCCCCCCCTTATGTGCCAGTAGCCCCCCCTTATGTGCCAGTAGCCCCCCCTTATGTGCCAGTAGCCCCCCCTTATGTGCCAGTAGCCCCCCCTTATGTGCCAGTAGCCCCCCCTTATGTGCCAGTAGCCCCCCCTTATGTGCCAGTAGCCCCCCCTTATGTGCCAGTAGCCCCCCCTTATGTGCCAGTAGCCCCCCCTTATGTGCCAGTAGCCCCCCCTTATGTGCCAGTAGCCCCCCCTTATGTGCCAGTAGCCCCCCCTTATCATGTGCCAGTAGCCCCCCCTTATGTGCCAGTAGCCCCCCCTTATCATGTGCCAGTAGACCCCCCTTATCATGTGCCAGTAGCCCCCCCTTATCATGTGCCAGTAGACCCCCCTTATCATGTGCCAGTATTGTACCTATATATAAAAAAAACACTTATACTTCCCTCCAGCGATGCGATGCAGCCTCTTCCGGCCTGTGTCCCTCGCTATACAGCTCAGGCGGCGCGATTACGTCATCGCGCCGCCTGCATCGGCCTCTGATAGGCTGCCGCCCTGGTGCCGGCAGCCTATCAGAGGAACAGGAGGGGACACGCCTCTCCCTCCCCTGCCGCAGCACAGTCATCTGTATCTCTGTCCTGAGGACGGCGATACAGATGACTATGGAGATGAGCGCTTCCACAATGGAAGCGCTCATTTCCTGTTGCTGTGCCCTGCCGCCGGCCGCCCCCACTTGTCACCAGGGCCGTGGTACTCAGGCCTGCCGGCCTAGCGGGAAACTTCCCGGTATCCTGGCAGGCCAGTCCGGCCCTGATGGCGACCCTTCATTCTGGCTCACAATGGGGTTCCTGAGCGGGGCCTGCCATGTATTGCTGCCATATAGGAAGGAATATGGCTGACAGGAGGTGGCCCCTTCTTTGGTTAGCGGTTAGGGCCCTTGTGTCTTCCTACCTGTTGATATGAATACAGTGATGGACTTTGTCTGAGTCGCCCGATCCCTCGCTTTCCGCTCGTATTTAGACATGTCAGTCCCAGAATGCACTGCTTCCTTCTGGTTCATATCGAGACGGCACAAGCCTCGGGGCTCCCATCATCTTCCGTGTACAGAAAAAAGAATTCTCTTCCTAAATGTCCGAGGGCGCAGTGAGCGCAACTCTCACTATAATCCCCTGATTGTTCTGGGCTCTCAATGGTTCCTTGTCTGCAGAGAGAACGAGCCGGGAGCCTCATGTCTGCAAAGCTCTGTGTAACAGACCCACCCCGTGATGGCACCGCTGATCCCCAGTCAATGGATAGGCGGCATTCTCAGTGATGGCACCGCTGATCCCCAGTCAATGGATAGGTGGCATTCTCAGTGATGTCACCGCTGATCCCCAGTCAATGGATAGGCGGCATTCTCAGTGATGGCACGATTATCTCTAGTCAATGGATAGGCGGCATTCTCGGTGGTGTCTGGTCACCGGTAGATCTACCATTAACCCTTGTGTTGCTGGTTTGTCACCCTCTCCGTCTCCTCCATGTCCCCCGTACTCCAGGCCAACCTCTGCTTCGTGGACATTGACAACCATTTCATTGAGTTACCAGAAGATCTCCCCCAGTTCCCTAACAAGCTGGAGTTCATTCAGGAGGTGTCTGAGGTCCTCATGTCCTTCGGCATCCCCCCCGAGGGGAACCTGCACTGCTGCGAAAGCGTCTCCAAGCTGAAGAACCTGAAGAGCGCCGACCTGATGTCCGACAAGAAGAATGGGAACCTGGCCGGGTCACCCCTCAATTCTTTAGAACTTTTAAAGGAGAATGAAACCTTGGCACGCATCCAGGCACTGGTGAAGAGGACGGGCGTGAGCTTGGAGAAGGTGAGGCACTAACCCTAATATCCACAGGGTAGGATTCATGATTGCAGGACCCCCACCAGTCACCAGGGTCCTGTGCCCCCTCTTTGAATGGAGCAGCAGTCGAGCATGCACGCTGCCGCTCTACTTGTAGTCCTCGGCAGTAGGCGAGCGCTGTACTCCACCACCAGTTTGAATGGAGCGATTGAGAGATTTATCAAAACTGGTGCTAAGGAAAAATGACTGGTTTGCCCATAGAAGCCAATCTGGTTCCACCTTTCGTCTTTTAGCGCTCCCTTGGAATCTGATTGGTTGATCTGGATCAATAGGTTATGCCAGAGACATCCCATAGATGCAGGTCCCCCGGGGGCCCTCTCTCCTCTTAAGAACAGGGGCCCTCCGAGAATGAATTGATTACTGGCAGTAAGTGGAGAGGGTGCTGCACATGTGCTGCGTGCTGTTCGTTCATTGCAGGGCCCCATTATTGAGATAGGAGTGGGTCCCATCGGACATTTATTGCATAGCCTATTCACCCTATTTTGCGATCCGCAGTCTTACTCTTGATTTCCTTTACTGCAGGTGGAAGTTAAAGAAGAGACGACTGATAAGAAGGATGCGAAATTCCAGTGTGATGAGGAGGAACTCCGCATCCATCAGCTGAACATCCACATTCGAGAAGTGTTTGCTAACCGCTTCACCCAGATGTTTGCCGACTACGAAGTGTTTGTCATCCAGCCGAGCCAAGACAAGGACTCGTGGTTCACAAACCGCGAGCAGATGCAGAACTACGACAAGGTGAGTCATTATTATTATTATAGCGCCATTCCTTCCCTGGCGCTGTACATATGATAAGCGGCGAACATACATAATACAGACAATTGCACTAATCATAAACAAGACGAGTTACAGACGGGTACAGAAGGAGAGGGCCCTGCCCGTGATGGCTTACAATCTACAGGGAGAAGGACACAGTAGGTGCGGGTGAAGCTGGTCATGGCGGTATAGAGGCAGCAGGGTCACTGGTTGTAGGCTTGTCTGCAGAGGAGGGTTTTCAGGTTCCTCCTGATGGTCTCCACTGTCGGTGAGGGTCTGATATGTTGGGGCAGCGAGTTCCAGAGTGAGGGGGATGCACGGGAGAAATCCTGGAGGTGATAAGAGGAGAGAAGGAGGTCCTGTGAGGATCGGAGAGTGCGTGTGGGGGTGTATCGGGAGCTCAGAGATGTAGCGAGGGGACAGGTTATGGACGTATGTGTTTGTTAGTACTTTGAAGTGAATTAGTTGGGCAATAGGGAGCCAGTGAAGGGATTGGCAGAGGGGAGAGGCCGAGGAGTAACAGGGTGAGAGGTGGATTAGTCGGGCAGCAGAGCGGAGGATAGATTGGAGGGGTGCGAGAGTGCTAGATGGAAGGCCACAGAGGAGGATGTTGCAGTAGTCCAGGCGGGAGATAATGAGGGCATGTACAAGCATTTTTGCAGATTCAAAGTTAAGGAAAGCGCGGATGCGGGAGATGTTTTTGAGTTGGAGGCGGCAGGTGGTGGAAAGGGCTTCGATGTGCGGTTAGGAGAGGGCAGAATCCAAGGTCACTCCAAGGCAGCGGGCTTTGTTGACTGGGGATAGTGTGCCGCCATTGATCATGATAGATAGATCTGTTGGGGGGGTTGAACAAGATGGGGGAAAGATTATGAATTCTGTCTTATCCATGTTAAGTTTTAGAAAGCGAGAAGCAAAGAAGGATGATATAGAAGATAGACATTGTGGGATTCTGGATAGTAAGGTGGTGATGTCTGGACCAGAGAGGTAGATTTGTGTGTCGTCAGCGTAGGAGTGATACTGAAAGCCATAGGACTCTATGAGCTGTCCCAGGCCGAAAGTGTAGATAGAGAAGAGCAGGGGTCCTAGGACAGAGCCTTGCGGGACACCAACAGAGAGGGAATGAGACGAGGAGGTGGTGCGGGAGTGGGAGACGCTGAATGTCCGGTCTGTGAGGTATGATGTGATCCAGGAGAGGGCCAGGTCACTGATGCCAAGAGATGAGAGAGTTTGCAACAGAAGGGAGTGGTCAACAGTGTCGAAGGCAGAGGACAGGTCAAGGAGAAGGAGGACAGAGTATTGTTTCTTGGTTTTGGCTGTGAGTAGGTCATTGGTGACTTTGGTAAGGGCAGTCTCGGTCGAGTGGTGGGGTCGGAAGCCAGATTCTAGGTGGTCAAAGAGGGAGCAGGAGGAGAGGTTAGAGGACAGTTCTGAATGGACATGTTGTTCAAGTAGCTTTGAGGCATACGGAAGAAGTGATATGGGGCGATAACTGGACAAGGAAGATGGGTCAAGTGAAGGCTTTTTGAGGATGGGTGTAATGGTAGCATGTATAAAAGCAGAGGGGAAGACACCAGAGTTTAGTGATAGGTTGAAGAGATGAGTTAGGGCTGGGATAAACACTGCAGTGAGGTTAGGGATGAGGTGGGATGGGATTGGGTCTAGTGCACAGGTGGTGAGATGAGATTTGGAGAGTAGAGTGGAGTTTTTCTTCTGTAATGGTGGAGAAGTGGGTTTTGGGAGAAGAGGACCGAGCAGTTGTGTAGAGGGTCTGTGGGGACTGTGTAGTGAAGCTTTCTCTGATGTGGACTAGCTTTTGTTTAAAATATATTTGGCAAAGTCCTCAGCTGAGAAGAGAGGAGAGGGTGGGGGCGCTGGGGGACGGAGAAGGGAATTAAAAGTGCTAAAAAGTTGTTTAGGGCTGTGGGACAGGGAAGATATGAGAGATGAGAAGTCGCCTGTTTTGCATCAGCGAGTGAGGATTTGATTAGGAGAAGGGATTGCTTGTATGCGGTGAAGTGATCCATCGCCGCTCAGCAGCCCTGGAAGTCATTTAGTGTCTCGCCGTCTTCAAGATCTGTGCTTGCTGTAAGTCCAGACAGAGGATTGTGTAGGCATGTTACTTTTGTAACAAATCCTCAGCTGATTTCAGTCACTGACAGCATGCTGCAGAGATATTGTATATGGTGAAGAACTGATGGACTGTTAGAAAGTTGTATCTGTCCGGGCGAGCCGGCTGCTGACCCCGTCCTTTCCTCGCAGGCCTCCTTCCTCTCCGACCAGCCGGAGCCGTACTTGCCTTTTCTGTCACGTTTCTTAGAGACACAGATGTTTGCCTCCTTCATTGATAATAAGATCATGTGCCACGAAGATGACGATAAAGACCCGATTTTACGTGTTTTTGACGCAAGAGTAGACAAGATCCGACTGCTAAATGTCCGGACGCCGACCCTGCGCACGTCCATGTACCAGAAGTGCACCGCCTTTGAGGAAGCAGGTGAGGGGGCACTTCTGAGAGGTGAGAGAGTAATGAGGCGAGAGGAAGGAGGGAGGAGAGAGTAATGAGGCGAGAGGGAGGAGAGAGTAATGAGGCGAGAGGGAGGAGAGAGTAATGAGGCGAGAGGGAGGAGAGAGTAATGAGGCGAGAGGGAGGAGAGAGTAATGAGGCGAGAGGGAGGAGAGAGTAATGAGGCGAGAGGGAGGAGAGAGTAATGAGGCGAGAGGGAGGAGAGAGTAATGAGGCGAGAGGGAGGAGAGAGTAATGAGGCGAGAGGGAGGAGAGAGTAATGAGGCGAGAGGGAGGAGAGAGTAATGAGGCGAGAGGGAGGAGAGAGTAGCGAGGCGAGAGGGAGGAGAGAGTAGCGAGGCGAGAGGGAGGAGGGAGTAGCGAGGCGAGAGGGAGGAGGGAGTAGCGAGGCGAGAGGGAGGAGGGAGTAGCGAGGGAGGAGGGAGTAGCGAGGCGAGCGGAAGGAGGGAGGAGAGGGTAGCGAGGCGAGCGGAAGGAGGGAGGAGAGGGTAGCGGGGCGAGCGGAAGGAGGGAGGAGAGGGTAGCGGGGCGAGCGGAAGGAGGGAGGAGAGGGTAGCGGGGCGAGCGGAAGGAGGGAGGAGAGGGTAGCGGGGCGAGCGGAAGGAGGGAGGAGAGGGTAGCGGGGCGAGCGGAAGGAGGGAGGAGAGGGTAGCGGGGCGAGCGGAAGGAGGGAGGAGAGGGTAAGCGGGGCGAGCGGAGGAGGGAGAAGATGGGTAGCGGGGCGAGCGGGAGGAGAGGGTAGCGGGGCGAGCGGGAGGAGAGGGTAAGCGGGCTCTACCTCTGGCAGGGCCCCTCCCCCGGTATCGGGCAGAGCGGGAGGAGAGGGTAGCGGGGCGAGCGGAGGAGGAGGGTTAGCGGGGCGAGCGGGAGGAGAGGGTAGGGGGCGAGCGGGTAGGACGGAGGGTAGCGGGGCGGGCAGGCGGCGAGGAGAAGAGGGTAGCGGAGGCGAGCGGCAAGGAGGGAGGAGAGGGTAGCGAGGCGAGCGCCACGGAGGAGTGAGAGGGTAGCGAGGGCGAGCGGGGCAAGGAGGGAGGAGAGGGTAGCGAGGCGATGCGGAAGGAGGGAGGAGAGGGTAGCGAGGCTTGAGCGGAAGGAGGTAGGCGCGGTAGCGAGGTGAGGCGAAGGAGGGAGGAGAGGTAGCGAGGCGAGCGGAAGGAGGGAGGAGAGGGTAGCGAGGCGAGCGGAAGGAGGAGGAGAGGGTAGCGAGGCAGCGGAGGAGGGAGGAGAGGGTGCGGGGTGAGCGGAAGGAGGGAGGAGAGGGTAGCGAGGCGAGCGGAAGGAGGGAGGAGAGGGTAGCGAGGCGAGCGGAAGGAGGGAGGAGAGGGTAGCGAGGCGAGCGGAAGGAGGGAGGAGAGGGTAGCGGGGTGAGCGGAAGGAGGGAGGAGAGGGTAGCGAGGCGAGCGGAAGGAGGGAGGAGAGGGTAGCGAGGCGAGCGGAAGGAGGGAGGAGAGGGTAGCGAGGCGAGCGGAAGGAGGGAGGAGAGGGTAGCGAGGTGAGAGATGAGTGGGTCAGTTTAGATGATTTTGTGCTTTTCTGTAGTGAAGGCCATTGAGCTGCGACTCTCCAAGATTGATCACACCGCCATCCACCCGCATCTTTTGGATATGAAGATTGGACAGGGGAAGTATGAGCCGGGGTTCTTCCCTAAGCTGCAGTTTGATGTGTTGTCCACAGGACCGGCAACCAACAAGTGAGGAAAATGTGTAACACTACCCTTCCCAGCGTTGGGATGATTGTCCTTCTAGCTGTAGTCTCCTCTGAGCTCGGATCATCCCCTGCTCTGCGTCTTCCATGTTCTTAAATGTTATAATATTACAGGTGGACAAAGAGGAACGCTCCAGCACAATGGAGACGGAAGGACAGACAGAAGCAGCACACAGAGCACCTGAGGCTGGATAATGACCAGAGGGAGGTGAGCTGCTCCTCATATAACGCTCCAGGACTGATATAACCTCCAGAGACATTACATCCTATGTGACTGATATCAGCCGCTCCTCCATATAACGCTCCAGTGCTGATATAACCTCCAGAGACATTACATCATATGTGACTGATATCAGCCGCTCCTCTTATAACGCTCCAGTGCTGATATAACCTCCAGAGACATTACATCACATGTGACTGATAGCAGCCGCTCCTCTTATAACGCTCCAGCGCTTATATAACCTCCAGAGACATTACATCACATGTGACTGATAGCAGCCGCTCCTCTTATAACGCTCCAGCGCTTATATAACCTCCAGAGACATTACATCACATGTGACTGATATCAGCCGCTCCTCTTATAACGCTCCAGCACTGATATAACCTCCACAGACATTACATCACATGTGACTGATATCAGCCGCTCCTCTTATAACGCTCCAGTACTGATATAGCCACCACAGACATTACATCCTATGTGACTGATATCAGCCGCTCCTCTTATAACGCTCCAGTACTGATATAACCTCCAGGGACATTACATCACATGTGACTGATATCAGCCGCTCCTCTTATAACGCTCCAGCTCTGATATAACCTCCAGGGACATTACATCACATGTGACTGATATCAGCCGCTCCTCTTATAACCTCCAGTACTGATATAACCTCCAGAGACATTACATCATATGTGACTGATATCAGCCGCTCCTCTTATAACGCTCCAGTACTGATATAACCTCCAGAGACAGTACATCATATGTGACTGATATCAGCCGCTCCTCTTATAACGCTTCAGCTCTGATATAACCTCCAGAGACAGTACATCATATGTGACCGATATCAGCCGCTCCTCCATATAACGCTCCAGTGCTGATATAACCTCCAGAGACATTACATCCTATGTGACTGATATCAGCCGCTCCTCCATATAACGCTCCAGTACTGATATAACCTCTAGAGACATTACATCATATGTGACTGATATCAGCCGCTCCTCTTATAACGCTCCAGTGCTGATATAACCTCCAGAGACATTACATCATATGTGACTGATATCAGCCGCTCCTCTTATAACGCTCCAGTACTGATATAACCTCCAGAGACAGTACATCATATGTGACTGATATCAGCTGCTCCTCCATATAACGCTCCAGCACTGATATAGCCATCCAGCAGACATTACATCACATGTGACTGATATCAGCCGCTCCTCTTATAACGCTCCAGTACTGATATAACCTCTAGAGACATTACATCATATGTGACTAATATCAGCCGCTCCTCTTATAACGCTCCAGCACTGATATAACCTCCAGAGACATTACATCATATGTGACTGATATCAGCCGCTTCTCTTATAACGCTCCAGCACTGATATAACCTCCAGGGACATTACATCACATGTGACTGATATCAGCCGCTCCTCTTATAACCTCCAGCTACTGATATAACCTCCAGACATACATCACATGTGACTGATATCAGCCGCTCCTCTTATAACGCTCCAGGCTGATATAACCTCCAGACATTACATCACATGTGACTGATATCAGCCGCTCCTCTTATAACGCTCCAGTGCTGATATAACCTCCAGAGACATTACATCCTATGTGACTGATATCAGCCGCTCCTCTTATAACGCTCCAGTACTGATATAACCTCTAGAGACATTACATCATATGTGACTAATATCAGCCGCTCCTCTTATAACGCTCCAGCACTGATATAACCTCCAGGGACATTACATCACATGTGACTGATATCAGCCGCTCCTCTTATAACGCTCCAGTACTGATATAACCTCCAGAGACATTACATCATATGTGACTGATATCAGCCGCTCCTCTTATAACGCTCCAGTACTGATATAACCTCCAGAGACAGTACATCATATGTGACTGATATCAGCCGCTCCTCTTATAACGCTCCAGCTCTGATATAACCTCCAGAGACAGTACATCATATGTGACCGATATCAGCCGCTCCTCCATATAACGCTCCAGTGCTGATATAACCTCCAGAGACATTACATCCTATGTGACTGATATCAGCCGCTCCTCCATATAACGCTCCAGTACTGATATAACCTCTAGAGACATTACATCACATGTGACTGATATCAGCCGCTCCTCTTATAACGCTCCAGTACTGATATAACCTCTAGAGACATTACATCACATGTGACTGATAGCAGCCGCTCCTCTTATAACGCTCCAGCTCTGATATAACCTCCAGAGACATTACATCATATGTGACCGATATCAGCCGCTTCTCTTATAACGCTCCAGCACTGATATAACCTCCAGGGACATTACATCACATGTCACTGATATCAGCCGCTCCTCTTATAACGCTCCAGCACTGATATAACCTCCAGGGACATTACATCACATGTGACTGATATCAGCCGCTCCTCTTATAACGCTCCAGCACTGATATAACCTCCAGACATTACATCACATGTGACTGATATCAGCCGCTCCTCTTATAACGCTCCAGCACTGATATAACCTCCAGAGACATTACATCACATGTGACTGATATCAGCCGCTCCTCTTATAACGCTCCAGTACTGATATAACCTCCAGACATTACATCACATGTGACTGATATCAGCCGCTCCTCTTATAACGCTCCAGCACTCATATAACCTCCAGGGACATTACATCCTATGTGACTGATATCAGCCGCTCCTCTTATAACGCTCCAGTGCTGATATAACCTCCACAGACATTACATCACATGTGACTGATATCAGCCGCTCCTCTTATAACGCTCCAGTACTGATACAACCTCCAGAGACATTACATCATATGTGACTGATATCAGCCGCTCCTCTTATAACGCTCCAGTGCTGATATAACCTCCACAGACATTACATCACATGTGACTGATATCAGCCGCTCCTCTTATAACGCTCCAGTACTGATATAGCCTTTACAGACATTACATCACATGTGACTGATATCGGCCGCTCCTCTTATAACGCTCCAGTGCTGATATAACCTCCAGAGACATTACATCACATGTGACTGATATCAGCCGCTCCTCTTATAACGCTCCAGCACTGATATAACCTCCAGAGACATTACATCACATGTGACTGATATCAGCCGCTCCTCTTATAACGCTCCAGCACTGATATAACCTCCAGACATTACATCACATGTGACTGATATCAGCCGCTCCTCTTATAACGCTCCAGTACTGATATAACCTCCAGACATTACATCACATGTGACTGATATCAGCCGCTCCTCTTATAACGCTCCAGCACTCATATAACCTCCAGGGACATTACATCCTATGTGACTGATATCAGCCGCTCCTCTTATAACGCTCCAGTGCTGATATAACCTCCACAGACATTACATCACATGTGACTGATATCAGCCGCTCCTCTTATAACGCTCCAGTACTGATACAACCTCCAGAGACATTACATCATATGTGACTGATATCAGCCGCTCCTCTTATAACGCTCCAGTGCTGATATAACCTCCACAGACATTACATCACATGTGACTGATATCAGCCGCTCCTCTTATAACGCTCCAGTACTGATATAGCCTCCAGAGACATTACATTATATGTGACTGATATCAGCCGCTCCTCTTATAACGCTCCAGCTCTGATATAACCTCCAGACATTACATCACATGTGACTGATATCAGCCGCTCCTCGTATAAGGCTCCAGTACTGATATAACCTCCAGAGACATTACATCATATGTGACTGATATCAGCCTCTCCTCGTATAAGGCTCCAGCTCTGATATAACCTCCAGAGACATTACATCACATGTGACTGATATCAGCCGCTCCTCTTATAACGCTCCAGCGCTGATATAACCTCCAGAGACATTACATCACATGTGACTGATATCAGCCGCTCCTCGTATAACGCTCCAGCACTGATATAACCTCCAGAGACATTACATCCTATGTGACTGATATCAGCCGCTCCTCTTATAACGCTCCAGTGCTGATATAACCTCCAGGGACATTACATCCTATGTGACTGATATCAGCCGCTCCTCTTATAACGCTCCAGTGCTGATATAACCTCCACAGACATTACATCACATGTGACTGATATCAGCCGCTCCTCTTATAACGCTCCAGTACTGATATAGCCTTTACAGACATTACATCATATGTGACTGATATCAGCCGCTCCTCTTATAACGCTCCAGTACTGATATAGCCTTTACAGACATTACATCACATGTGACTGATATCGGCCGCTCCTCTTATAACGCTCCAGCACTGATATAACCTCCAGAGACATTACATCCTATGTGACTGATATCAGCCGCTCCTCCATATAACGCTCCAGTACTGATATAACCTCCAGAGACATTACATCATATGTGACTGATATCAGCCGCTCCTCTTATAACGCTCCAGTGCTGATATAACCTCCAGAGACATTACATCACATGTGACTGATATCAGCCGCTCCTCATATAACGCTCCAGTACTGATATAACCTCCAGAGACATTACATCATATGTGACTGATATCAGCCGCTCCTCCATATAACGCTCCAGTACTGATATAACCTCTAGAGACATTACATCATATGTGACAATTAAAACAGCTGTTCAGAGTTGTCCTATGTATTTTATTACTTCTAAAAAAAAAAAAAATTGTTTGAAAAACTAAAACGAAATCCCCCATAGAAATGAATAGTGGAATGTCCGGAGAGTTGTCGCAGTGTAACTACCACCCTGTCTCACAGACACGGCCTCTCTTCTCTCTGTCCTGCACACGGTCACAAAGAGACATACACCAAACACTTACAGTTTATCTCTGTCACACACAATGTTAAATGCAGACACACACACACAGTCAGACACTCACACACACATACAGTCACAGACACACAGTCAGACACACACACACACAGACTCGCACACACATACAGTCACAGACACACAGTCAGACACTCACACACAGACTCGCACACACATACAGTCACACACACACACAGTCAGACACTCACACACACATACAGTCACAGACACACACAGACTCGCACACACATACAGTCACAGACACACAGTCAGACACTCACACACAGACTCGCACACACATACAGTCACACACACACACAGTCAGACACTCACACACACATACAGTCACAGACACACACAGACTCGCACACACATACAGTCACAGACACACACACACAGACTCGCACACACATACAGTCACAGACACACAGTCAGACACTCACACACAGACTCGCACACACATACAGTCACACACACACACAGTCAGACACTCACACACACATACAGTCACAGACACACACAGACTCGCACACACATACAGTCACAGACACACACACACAGACTCGCACACACATACAGACACACACACACACAGACTCGCACACACATACAGTCACAGACACACACAGTCAGACACTCACACACACAGACTCGCACACATACAGTCACAGACACACACAGTCAGACACTTACACACACAGACTCGCAAACACATACAGACACTCGCACACACATACAGTCACACACTGTCACACACACACTCACACACACACATACAGTCAGACACGCATACACATTCAGACAGTCACAGACACTTGCACACACACACAGTCACAGACACGCTCACACAGTCACAGACACGCACATACAGTCACAGGCGCGCGCGCACAGTCACAGGCGCGCGCGCACAGTCACAGGCGCGCGCGCACAGTCACAGGCGCGCGCGCACAGTCACAGGCGCGCGCGCACAGTCACAGGCGCGCGCGCACAGTCACAGGCGCGCGCGGCACAGTCACAGGCGCGCGCGCACAGTCACAGGCGCGCGCGCAACAGTCACAGGCGCCGCACGAGTCACAGGCGTCGCGCGCACAGTCACAGGCTGCGCGCGCACAGGCGCGCGCGCACAGTCACAGGCGCGCGCGCAACAGTCACAAGGCGCCGCGCGACAGTCCGAGGCGCGGCTCGCACAGTCCAGGCGCGCGCGCACCGTCAACAGGCGCGCGCGCACAGTCACAGGCGCGCGCGCACAGTCACAGGCGCGCGCGCACAGTCACAGTGATGACGCTGTTTAGCTGCACAAGAGGTATTGGTGAACACTCTAAACACAGATTTTACTAATGTATAATTAGACAGTCGGGCACGCGCGCGCACACGCACAGTCTTCCTCACAATCCCACACACCACTCTTTTCGAACACTATGTATTTCAGTGCAAATATTTTTTTCTTAATTTTTTGCAGAAATACATCCAGGAGGCGAGGAGTATGGGCAGCAGCATCCGGCAGCCCAAGCTCTCGAACCTCTCTCCCTCTGTCATTGCTCAGACTAACTGGAAGTTTGTAGAAGGTTTGCTGAAGGAGTGCCGTAACAAGGTGCGCCCTGCCTCCTACCCCCCAAGTCCTGGGACTGAACTTGTGTTATTTTTCTGGATTACTGGAATTCATGCACCACAAGGCCCAGACTATTGAATCTTGAGCAGACATTGACCTTTTGTCTCATTTTCTTACAGACTAAGAGGATGCTGGTGGAGAAGATGGGTCGGGAGGCGGTGGAACTGGGCCACGGCGAGGTCAGTATAACGGGCGTGGAGGAGAACACGTTGATCGCCAGCCTCTGTGATCTTCTGGAACGCATCTGGAGCCACGGCCTTCTTGTGAAGCAGGTAGCGTCCCACCTGTGGTAGGTCATGTGACCCCCGTCTGCCGCAGGCTTCACCTCATGTCCTGTGTTTGTGCCGCAGGGGAAGTCGGCCTTGTGGTCCCATCTGTTACATTACCAGGACAACAGGAGGAGGATGATGGCCGGGAGCCTCGGACACACAGGTTATTACTCGCCTCATAACTCGCCCTCCGTCCCCTGGACTCATCCTAATCTATGACATGTACCAATATATATGAGGGGGGACATCTATGACATGTACTAATATATTGGGGGGACATCTATGACGTGTACTAATATATATGGGGTGGACATCTATGACATGTACTAATATATTGGGGGGACATCTATGACATGTACTAATATATGGGGGGACATCTATGACATGTACTAATATCTGAGGGGGACATCTAGACATGTACTAATATATATGGGGGGGACATCTAGGACAATGTACTAATATATTGGGGGGGACATCTATGACGTGTACTAATATATGAGGTGGACATCTATGACATGTACTAATATATGAGGGGGAGGGGACATCTATGACATGTACTAATATATTGGGGGGACATCTATGACGTGTACTAATATATGAGGGGGACATCTATGACATGTACTAATATATAGGGGGGGACATCTATGACATGTACTAATATATGGGGGGGACATCTATGACATGTACTAATATATGAGGGGGACATCTATGACATGTCTAATATATATGGGGGGGGACATCTATGACATGTACTAATATATATGAGGGGGACATCTATGACATGTACTAATATATATGGGGGGGACATCTATGACATGTACTAATATATGGGGGGGGACATCTATGACAGGTACTAATATATGGGGGACATCTATGACTGTACTAATATAATGGGGGGACATCTATGACATGTACTAATATATATGAGGGGGACTCTATGACATGTACTAATATATATGGGGGGGACATCTATGACATGTACTAATATATGGGGGGAAATCTATGACATGTACTAATATATGAGGGGACATCTAGGACATGTACTAATATATATGGGGGGGACATCTATGACATGTACTAATATATTGGGGGGACATCTATGACGTGTACTAATATATGAGGTGGACATCTATGACATGTACTAATATATGAGGGGGACATCTATGACATGTACTAATATATGAGGGGGACATCTATGACATGTACTAATATATATGGGGGGGACATCTATGACATGTACTAATACTTGGGGGGACATCTATGACGTGTCTATATATGAGGTGGACATCTATGACATGTACTAATATATGAGGGGGACATCTATGACATGTAACTAATATATATGGGGGACATCTATGACATGTACTAATATATATGGGGGGGACATCTATGCCATGTCCTAATATATGTAGGGGGGACTCTATGACATGTATAACTATATAATATGGGGGGGGACCACTATGACATGTACTAAGATATGGGGGGGACATCTATGGACATGTACTAATATATATGGGGGGGACATCTATGACATGTACTAATAATATATATGGGGGGGACATTCTATGACATGTACTAATATATATGGGGGGGGACATCTATGACCATGTACTAATATATGGGGGGGACATCTATGACATGTACTCTATATTCATGAGGGGGACATCTATGACATGTACTATATTGACATTTTTACTATATTGGGGGGACATCTATGACATGTAGCTAATATATGAGGGGGACATCTATGACAGTACTAATATATATGGGGGGGACATCTATGACATGTACTAATATATATGAGGGGGGGACAATCTATGACATGTACTAATATATATGGGGGGGCCATCTATGACATGTACTATATATATAGTGGGGGGACATCTATGACATGTACTAATATATATTGGGGGGGACATCTATGACATGTACTAATATACTGATGGGGGGGACATCTATGACATGTACTAATATATGAGGGGGGACATCTATGACATGTACTAATATATGGGGGGGACATCTATGACATGTACTAATATATGGGGGGGACATCTATGACATGTACTAATATATGGGGGGGACATCTATGACATGTACCAATATATATGAGGGGGGACATCTATGACATGTACTAATATATTGGGGGGACATCTATGACGTGTACTAATATATATGGGGTGGACATCTATGACATGTACTAATATATGAGGGGGACATCTATGACATGTACTAATATATATGGGGGGACATCTATGACATGTACTAATATATATGGGGGGGACATCTATGACATGTACTATATATATGGGGGGACATCTATGACATGTACTAATATATATATGGGGGGGACATCTATGACATGTACTAATATATATTGGGGGGACATCTATGACATGTACTAATATATATGGGGGGGACATCTATGACATGTACTAATATATATATGGGGGGGACATCTATGACATGTACTAATATATATATGGGGGGGACATCTATGACATGTACTAATATATATGGGGGGGACATCTATGACATGTACTAATATATATGGGGGGACATCTATGACATGTACTAATATATATGGGGGGGACATCTATGACATGTACTAATATATATGGGGGGACATCTATGACATGTACTAATATATATGGGGGGACATCTATGACATGTACTAATATATATGGGGGGGGACATCTATGACATGTACTAATATATATGGGGGGGACATCTATGACATGTACTAATATAGGGGGGCATCTATGACATGTACTAATATATATGGGGGGACATCTATGACATGTACTAATATGGGGGGGACATCTATGACATGTACTAATATATGAGGGGGGACATCTATGACATGTCATAGATGTCCCCCCCCCATATATATAGTACATGTCATAGATGTCCCCCCCCCCCT